>NC_056737.1:1899674179-1899899179 GCF_019279795.1 Protopterus annectens
TTTGAGGATATGAAGTAGAACCATAGATATATATATACACACATATATATATATATATATATATATATATATTTGTTACACAATCATATTAAGTTTTCATCCCTGTTAGAACCCACTCCTTTTTCCATAACCACCATCTGATTTTATTAAATATCATTGCTAAAATTCATTTACCATTAAACATAATTTTATTTATTCTTTCATTCCATTTAACTCATATAACATGAAATAACTTTTTTTTAACATATTCTTTGCTTCAATTCTTATAATATCCATATTTAATCATATACATGTCTATATTATCCACTTCTTTTATACCTTCAAAAAATCTTCTTTACATAGTTTTTTCCCATAATTGTTTTATTCTTTTACATTTAAAAAAACATAGCTTTTTATCTTGCCAAGGTAAACATATATTTGCCACATTTTTTCTTATATGGCATATTTCCTTTTACTGGCAATTTATGTATTACCAGTCTCCACAAAAAAAATCTTGACATTCCACTTTGTGATTACATCACTTGCTTTTTATTTTTATCACTTTAATTTTTTCGTATGTTAGATTTTCCCATAGTTTTACATAGTAATTTTTATTATTGCATTTTTATGCCATTCTTTTCTATCTTTACCTGTATCATCAATTTTTAATTTCCAGAAAGATTTTTTTTCTTAGTAATATTTTATTTCCTCATTTATAAACTCTTTTTTCCTTTTTCACTCTTTTTACCATATCCCAAAATTTATCATACTTATATTTATACAATTTTAATAATCTCTTATCTTTTTCATTTATTCACTTTAACACTTTGTACAAATTTAATGAAGCTGTGTATACCACTGGGTTAATTAACCCTAAACCTGCTTCTTTATTTACATACAACACTCCTGTTTTACTGGGTTTAATCTAGAACCCCATATAAATAAAAAATATCTACAATAATTCCTTTTCAAATACCATTGGAAACATAAATACATTTGCTAAGTATGCTATGTATCCCATCACTACTGAATTTATCAAATAAGCATTTTTCTGAATGATATTTTATATTTTATCCAGAAAAGACAGGTTTGTTTTATTTCTTATATTGTTTTACCCATTGAATTCTACTTAGATCTTTATTCCCAAATGTATCAAACACAGAAATTGTATTCATTGCAAAATACATACCCCTTATCCTAACTATATCACCTACAATTTACTTTTCTGTTTATTTAAAGCCATCCCTATCATCTCTAATCACTCATTTGTGCAGATTATTACTTCTTTTATCCAAATTTTTGTTTTTGCAAGTATTATAATGTTATCTACATATGTTAACAGAACTGGAGTTCTTAATCCTTCAGGTGTTATATACACTGCCTCCTTCATTTTATAATTTATTTCACATCCTATCACATTCATAACTAATGCAAAGAGTACAGTGTACAACTCATTGGACATTCCTGCCTTACACCACTCTTCATATGTACCGTTTGGCTTAACCAGCCATTTACAAGTATTTTTACTTTATTATTATTATTATACACTGACATACATAATTAACTAACTTTATCACTTAAATTATATTCTGTCATTATTACCCATAATATTTCATGTCCAATTGTGTCACATGCCTTATTAAAATCTCCTATCATTATTTTCGCTTCTTCTTTTCTGTTCATATCATCCACAATTTATGATTATTATTTGATACTATTGGCTGCCAGTTTTTTAAATTGTCTTCTATCTTCCTTCTTCCATATGAATTTAAGCATTCCACTATATAATTCTGTATAGATAAAACCTTCATTTAAACATTCATTCAAAATCTTTAAATATGTATATTTTTGCCAGTCCTGTAAATTTTGATATACTTCATTCTGAATCTATATTTACTTACCCTAATAATCTATCTAACTCATTTAAAGTTATCTCCTTTTCCAACTTTTTATTCTCTTTTTTTTCTGTTTAATTTTTCTTTCCATGCTTTTTCACTACCTTCTTTTTTTAAACATTTCATGTACATATTGTAGTACACTATTCATAACATTTTCTTGACTTCTTTCTATTTTACATTTTACATTTTTATTTCTCTCATTAAACTAACATCTTGCTTTACTAATCTACCTAAGTAACTTGATACTTTCTCTCTTTTTCCTTGTAAAAATATCATTGCTTATATAACAATTCTCATATTTTTTTCTTGATTGCTTTTATATAATTATTTTTCTTTGTCAAGGTACTTTCTATCATTATGTTCTAAATCTTCCAATGCATCATTATATACTCTTTTATATTTTTCTTTCTCTACTTTGCTCACATCATATTACCACTGTGAAAGACATTTTTATATTTTTCCTTAAATATCATCTGCCATTCAGACCAATTTTTATAAAATGTTCTCATAGTAATATGATCTTTCCATAACTGCATTACTAATTTCATTCTTTCTTCATTCCATGCTTTCTCATTTACCCATTTTATTCCTTTTTTTCTCAGAATACTGCATAAATTCTTCAATCTCAATATTTCATTTCTACTTCATTTCTTTCACCACTCCATCATATCCTTCTCACTCCATCTACCTCCCTGTTTCTCCAGGCCACCTCAGAACCTAGAATGGAAACAGGAAATGCTTCAATAAAATGAATCTCACTCACAACAATGATGAGTAGTTGAAGTTCCCTAATGCCCTGGCCAAACTATTCCTTAGCAGTATAACTACCACCTTGGGTCTTCCATGAAAAGAGTTCACTAGCCTAGTATAATTAACCTGGTCAACAAAGGATAAGTAAATAAAAGTATCTGATCAGTGATTTTTTTTCATGGAATGTGCATTCATTCTAAGTCATGATTTTGCTAGTCTACATTTCTTTCTTTACTTCTGTCATGAAATGTACGTTTATACTTTTAAGTCGTGATTTAACTAGCATTTATGGCAGTAACTCCCTTGAGGATCCTAGGCAGGAAGACCTTAGTTTTGCAGTCATCTGATGCTTTATGTTTCTTGTCACATATCCTTATTTAGGTTACAGGCTGAAAACATGGGGAAAAGATATGCTTGAGCACCAGTAACTAACGTGTCATTCTGTTTGCATGAAATATTAGTAAGAGTTTATGGACTGGTAATCGTGAAGACTTTTGCATAATGTTCTGGTTGAAAATCCTGCAAGCAGAATGCTAGTATGCAGTTTTCATTATCATGTACTGTCCAACCAAAGAAGACCAAAACAGGACTTTAGTTTCTCAACTTTACATACAGAAAACCCTCACAGCTAAGCACCATTTGCTTTATCAAAAACTAGCACATAAATGGCACTTAGGAATGTCCTTCTTCTTTATGTGCATCACAGAACTGTTCTTAAACTGCTTCAGAGTGACACCATTCTATGACACAACCAGTTACAGGTTTGTTTCGGTGGTATAGTTTTAGTCAGACAAAAAGTCCACTACATTAAATTTTTTATGACAATATATAGTAGGTCACGGTGAAATTTGAATTTTAGAATATGGAAGTTATTTAGATCGGGCACAATACTGAATACCTTTTTCAATTTGTAAGCATGTAAAGCTACCAACATATCTGAATGCTAGTAGATGAAGGGTAACATTGCTGAAACAACTTTCAGTGAAAGTAGTTTACACTTTTTTCCACTGGTGTATGACCTCTAAGTAGTTATACATGACTTTGTGGGTGCAGTGGGTGTCTTCTCACATGGGGGTGCAGTTGTCTCTGAGGTTCAGTGAAACCTGTTTTTTTTTCTTTTTATTCTTTTTTTTGTTTGTTTGTTTGTTTTTGCTATGGTAGCATTCAATAGAATGATTGCAAATAGAACAACACAAACCCTGTCAATTAAAATCCAGACAATTAGTATAAAACCACTGGTTAGATGCAAGGATACTTTAATACAGCCTGTATCTTGGAGGGAGGATGTATCTGGCACAACACAAGAAAGCCAAAACAGCTACAGGGAGAACATGATGGCTGGGATGCTACTCGATGTGTAACCATGTACAAAACAGCTATGTGGATGCATGGCTAGGCTTAAAAAGGCCCTTTTGATCATTAGCCTAGTAAACACCTATGAACCTATGAACCTATGAGAGGGCTTGTCAGGATTCATAGTCCCATGCTGTGCTACCATACAGTGAGATAAATGGTGCCCTACATAATGTGTGCAAACAACTGCTTAGTGGCATGCAAAAGAATTTGCATAGGCAAATAAAGACATAAAGACATAAAAATATGTATAAGGTGAACAGGGTTGAAGTTCAAAGTTGTAACGGGTGAAAATTGAAGCAGAGTTCCAACAAGACAGTTGTTATGACAGTAAATGTGGGCAATCAGAAGAAGCTGATTTTTTTAAACACCTTTATTGAATTATCTCTTGTGACATAGGCAAATTTACATTTATACACAAATAATAAAATTGTATTAAATTAACATTAACAAACATTCTTCACATATATTACTATCATATAACCTAAACACATTACATAAACTGTTCGATTCCTACCCCCTTCTTTTTTAAACAAGAAACATCTTTATTAAACCATCACTTATGACATTAGCAATCATACATTTATATAAACGAAAATGAACCACACAGACACAATCCTAGTTGCAAGCATTTTACATCACAAACTATACTGACACACTGCCAGTAGAAAACATTATACATCACTTATAATCTACCAATAATTTTCACTCAAACATTACATAGCTCATTTAAGTCCTGCCTTCTTTTAAACCTCTTTCCTCCCCCTGTTTGCATTGTTCCCACAATTCCCATTTTTTCCTATGTAGTTTGCTACTACGCTCTTCTAATTATGTCAGTCCCAGTTGTTTTATATCTGTTACTATATTCACTACTTCTAATATAGTTGTTTTAGATTTTGATTTTGATTTACTAATAATTGCTTTTTGGCAGCTGCCATAATTCGACACAACAAGGCCTTACTATGTCTAGACAATTTCAGTTCTGTATCGTAGCTCAGAAAAATCATCTCCCTCATCACCAATCTGCCCACCCAGCATCTCCAACAGTGCTTTCCACAGGGAATCCCTAAAGTCTGCTGACCAACCACACTTCCAGAAAATATGTTGCCAAGTATTTCTTTTTTCCCCATCATACCTCCAACATTTGCTGTCTACCTGATGAAAAATTCTCTGGAGTCTACTTGGGGTATAAAAATCCGAATTTTTCTTGATTTTGTTGCATATTTGGGAGACATACATATTTTTTCCCATTATTTCTTTGTGAATTGCTTATCCAGTCTCTCTTCCCAATCCTTTCTAACTGCCTCTGATTGAATCTTATAGTTATCATACAATATTTTATATGCTCTACTAATTATTCCTTTTTAATGTCAGCTTCTGTTCTAGATTCTACTAAAAACTCTACCAGTGCTGGTCTTTCATTAAAAACCTCCTATTTCTTTCTCTTTGCCTATACTCTGATATCAATCCTTGATAGGGAAGGCAATCTTTAATCTGCAGTCATAATAAATTCTTGGCCTCTTTCCATTTTATTACCTATCCCTCTATAGTTATTTGCGCCCAATACATTGGTTCCTTTATCAGTTGAAAAGTGAGATAGAAGGGAAATTAGTTCAGTAATGCTCTAGTACATTAAATCATTTATAACTATATATAGTAGGGCACAGTTAGATTCTAATTTGGAGATATACTTGATTGAATGCAGGTAGATGAAGAAAATATTTCCAACACAACTTTTAATGACAGTAGAGTTTTCACTTTTCACCATTGCTGTTTGACATCTGTGTAGTTATATATACAATATATGCATTTGTAGGTCTTTGGGGGTGCCTACATTTCAATGTGTCCCTTGTCAACTCTTCACAAAATGATGATTGTGATCCACTCCTCCAGCCAAACATTTTAACATGTTAACACCTTCAAGTATCTGGGAGAAGGATGAGTTTCACTGGATTAATTCCTTCTAGTATCTGGGAGGTGTTATAGAGGAGAAGAGAAGTCTGAATGAAGAAGTCAAAATTAGAATCCAAGTGCTGCCGCCAACTGGTGCAGAGTGCCAGGGGTAGAGTGTGACAGAAGAATGCCAAAGAAGCTGAAGAGTAAGGTGTGCAAAACAGTGATGTGACATTTAATACTGGATGGTACATGAACCAGGGAAGCAGCTGTAGAAGCTTGAGGTGACAGAGATGAAGTGGCTGAGGTAGGTAGCAGAATACACACTGTGGGACAAAGAAACAAAGATTTCAGAGCAAAAACTAAAGTCTGGGTCACGTGTACAGGAAAACAGAAGATGATATGAGAGAAACAGGAAGAAGGCCAGAGTAAACAAGGGTGTTCTGGCAAAAGATGGATGGGTTGCATCAGACAAGACCAGTGACAGTCTGCTATGACTGCAAAGAAGGTAGGAGAGTGGATCTAAATCAAGAGATGTGGTGGCAGTTGACAGACTACCCCAATCCCATGCAAAAATGGGAAAAGGGGAGTTAATGATGACAATGATGTAGAGTTCGTGAGCAAAAAGAATGAGAGTCAAGTAAACAGATCCCCTAGTTACCTCCCCAAGACAAGGATAAAGGAAAAGTCAATGGAGGTAGGGAGGATGCACTCAAGATCCAGTTTAAAGTATAATGTGGGATATCTACCAGGTCCATGGGGATCAGTTTGAATCACAATGTTGTTGACTTAATTGAAGAACAATAAGTGACAGAATTTGTTTATTAGCCAAAAATAATCCCAACACCATGAGGGGATGGAAAAAGAGGGGCTGCCTTTGCTGCTAAATGGAAGAACCAAAAGTACAAACTTGGAAGTGCAGAAATGAAAAGATGGGATGGTGCTGGGGATCAGTAGAGTAATCCCTACTGGGCAGGAGTTGGCACATGCCCACAAACAGTTTTATTATTTATTTCTTTTTAACTCCACTTCTTTTTTAAATTGCAATTATGCCTTACACACTTTGCAACACAGGAAGCTGCACATCCCAACAAATAACGGTCAGAAGTAACTTAACTTTAAGCCAAAAATGGATGTGTTATCAAACTGACTTTCTCCAGCAGTCTGAAGCTGTAGAGATACCAGTGACACTAGTAAGACATTACTGACATTAACCACTATGGGACCAGATGGGCATTTAGATTTTTTTCACATAGCTGCTAAGTGTAACAAGAGTTAAGGCAAAAATGCCCTCATTATATATTTTTAATTTTTTCAAGATGACGAATCTAACAATTACTTATATGGCTGCATTAAAGGCCAAATATTGCAGACCAAGTAGTTCAATGTAGCCTGAAGCTGATGCAGTAGAAGTGACATTGCATGAAGGGGTCAGATAAACTATATAAATCATAACCAAAAATTCAACACTCTGCATAATGACTAAGACACCATGACAGTAATCACACTACATTATGAGCCCACAAGTGTGCATGTAGCTTGCTGTCAGCAAAGAGTATTCACATATGCAATGACATGTTGCAACAAGCACAGCTGAGAGCCGACAGCAGGGTTACATAACAAAATCTCATATTTTTTTTACTATAAGTGGGAATTAAATGGATGAAAGGCAGAAAGGTAGAAGAGCAAGCAGATGAAAATGCAGAAGAGGAAAGGGAAGGGTGATATACAGTCATAGATTGTTATTAGGCTAATGACCCGGGGGGGGGGCTTTCTAAGTCTAGCCAAGTTTAAGACTAATGATGTCCTGTATCCAAATAGGACACTGATGGCTAGGCATTTATAAGCTACCATAAGGGACATGGGTGCCAGCCCCAGAGAAAATTTCTTATTCTCCATCCACTAGTCTAGGTTGTGCTTAAACTGAGTAATAGACAAACTCAGCTTCTCATGGATGGAAAGCCTGTTCCATAGGAGGGGCAGTTTCTGGGACACATATCTGTCTGTCCAGCATGTTCTTTTTAAGCGACAGATAAATTTCAGGTCCCTAGACCTTCCATTCTGGGTACTCTTTGACTAATGAATAGGTAAGAGATTCATAAGTCTATGGGGGTGGTGAAGCAAGAGTATATTTCTGGGTGGACAGATACACATTTTTTTTTCACATTTACAAGAAGGGTAGAGGAGGAAGGAGTGGGGGAGGTATACAAATGGCAACAGGGCAAAGAAACACAATTGACAAAGACCAATGAAGTATATACTGACACAAATGGAGATCATGGCTGGACCCAGTCACTGTTGGCCTGTTGGTCAAGGCCATTCAGATGTGTAACTCTGTCAGTTACACAAGAACGCATTCCAGGCTGTCAATGTGGGTATCCAACTTTCAGTCCACCAAGGCTGTCACCAGACCTTCCACCTATTACTAGGTCACTGTGATGCCTGTGCACTGGCCCAGTAGTTAAGGAGCCTCAATCCTCACCACTAACACCAGTGATGGGCGTGCACACTGGGAAGGATAACAAGTAAACACACAGCAAAGCACAATTTCCCTTAAGAGCACACAGAGATCACAGTCAGTCTGGGGCTGGTTTGTCCCTTTCTCTCCAGATCCCCAATAAGAATCCCCACTGGCACAGCTATAGAGTAGAGTCCTTATCCAGGGTTCCAAGCCAAGTCCTTCCAGCACTCTCTCTGTCCAACCAGTCCTCCATGTCCCTGCCCATGTAGCTGACACATACACACACCCTTTGAGATATGATTTATATACAAACACACAGATACTCCTGGGGAAGCCTGGCACAGGTTCACTAGGTATGCCCCTTCCTGCCAAGCTATAAGGTAGTAATCACTGCCACCAAAACTCCTACTTATCAGCTACTATAAGGCTCTTCCCAAAGGGTGACTAATTTTGCTGTTTAATAGTACTGTTATCTAATTAATGTGTGACCAGAACTTTTAAGGCTATTGGAGGGGCTTACACAGTATCACTAAATACATGCAAGTACTCTAGAGCTTAAATTATCTCTACACAAAGCAGCCACAATTGAAAGGTTTAAAAATATTTAATAATAAATATTAAAAGCACAAGACAAATCTACTCAATTCAACACAGTGCTAGTCAAGAGTTCAGAAATCACAGGAAAATGCTTTAAAACAATATTGTTGGATAGTCTGACATAAATATAGACAACGGCTAGACTAAATCTTTCTATTTTCTCTCTATTTCGAAGAGAAACAATGTTCTAAATAACTTGCATACATACAGAACAAAGGCATAGTGCTGGTGATGTTGTCAGTTCTGAAGACAAATGCTCTCTCTTTCTCTCTAAGATCTTTTAAATTGATAATACATCATTGCTGACTCATTTTAGATTACATCATTCTTGACACTTCTCTGGCTCCCAGACTACCAGAAACTCTACATATACATGTCTTAGTATGTTTGCACCTGGTCAGGATGCCACAGTTATAAAAGACATTATACATATACAATCTAGCAATTAACTCTTGTCCACACTTAACTCTTGTCCTAAGACAGTAGAAAGAATTCCTTCACCCAGACATCCCATCTCTGAGCTTTGAGATCACACAGTCATAAAATGCTTTACTTTATCAGATTTCTTCTAGCAGGGTGCACTGTGGTTACATTTTTGAAGTTCAGAACATATAACACAGTTTTTCTTACATTTAGTTTTTTTTACATTTGTAAAACAGCCTGTGGATTATATTAATATTTACAATGAAATCTGGCTGAGTACAGCCCCCACCCCATGGTTCAAAGCATCCACCTGCACAACTAATTATTTACTGTAATCTGGACTGGCTAACAAAGGGGGTCCTCCCAAAGCTTCTTTAATTTTCAGGGATGCCTGCTCACATGCTGTGGTCCACACTAGCTTATCTGGTCTATTTTTCCTTATCAGGCATGTGAGGGGAGCAGCTATGGTACTATAGCTCAGGATTAACTTTCTGTAGTACCCTGCTGTCCCTAGGAATGCCCTCACCTGGTTTTTGGTAACAGGTGCAGGCCATGCTTGAATGGCTTTCACTTTGGCAGGTTCTGACCTGATCTTACCACTCCTCACTCTATGTCCAAGGTAGGATACCTCTGCCATACCCACCTGACATTTGCTCGACTTAATGGTCAACCCTGCCCTCTGTAGTCTGCCAGCACCTCCCTGACATGCTGAAGGTGCTCTTGCCAGGAATGGCTGTAAATGGCAATATCATCTAGGTAAGCAAGAACAAACCCTCCTGCTCCTGCTAGGATATGACCTACCAGCATCTGGAAAGTTGCTGGGGCATTTTTCATCCCAAAGGGCATCTTTGTGAACTCATACAAGACATAAGGAGTCACAAAGGCTGAACTCTCTCTAGCACTAGGAGTCAAGGGCACCTGCCAGAAATCCTTGGTAAGATCAATGGTGGTAAGATACTTAGCCCCAACCAGCTGCTCTAGGGCCTCATCTGTCCTAGGCATGGGGTAATCATCTGACTGTGTGACTATTTAATTTCCTGCAGTCCACACAGAACCTGGTGCTGCCATCCTTCTTTGGCACCAGCACCACTGGGGAGGCCCACTGACTGTTAGACTCTTGAATTAACCCTATTTCCAACATTTCCTGTATCTCCTCCCTCAGTCTGTTTGACTCGCTTAGGCACCCTATAAGGGGCTTGCCTAATAAGCCTTTGGGGTCCTGTATCCACCTAGTGCTGCATCAGGTGGGTGTTCCCTGGTTTCCCAGTGAACATGTCCACAAACACCTGTAACACTGCTCGGATTTCATGAACCTGGGTAGGAGATAGCTGCTGGAACATTGCTACCACTTCCACTGAGGTGCCAGTCTGAGCCGCACTGAGGAGATCAATCACCAGATCTCCCTCAGACTCTTCCTGCAATCCACTGCAAATACTCAGCACAAGGGCCTCCCTATCATGGTACGGTTTCATCATGCTAACAAGGTACAATTTGTGCTCCTTCCTCCTGTCTAACAGTTCTGCCATGTAGTTAACATCACTGACCTTCCTTACCACTTTGTAGGGTCCCTCCCAAGATGCTTATAGCTTGTTGTGTCAGACAGGAATGAGAACCAGTACCTGCTGCAATGCAGCATACTCTCCAGCTCAAGCATTCCTGTCAGAGCAGACCTTTTTCTGCTGTTGGGCTTCTGCCAGGTTCTCCAGGGCCAAGCCTATGAGTTCCCTGAGCCTTGTCCTGAGGTTTAGGACATATGCCACAACAGACTCCTTGTGAGATTCACAGTCACCTTACTACTCATCATGAATTAAATCTAGAGGTCCCCTCACCCTATGCCCATACAACAACTCAAAGGGTGAAAAACCCATGGATTCCTGGGGAACCTCTCTGTAAGCAAACAACAGATGGTGCAAATATTTGTTCCACTCTCTTAAACTGGTCTGTAAATACCTGTAGCATAGACTTAATTGAAGAGTTTAACCTCTCAACAAGACGTTTAGTCTGGGGATGGTAGGGGGTGGTCTTCAGGTGCTTCACCCCACAGTATGTCCGCAGACAAGCCAGCAGGTCTGACATGAAATAGTCACCTCTGTCAGTCAGTTTTTCTTTTAGGAAACCTACCTTGCTGAAAATCTCTAACAAAGCATTTGCCACATTTTCTGCTTCAATGGACGACAGAGCCACTGCCTCAGGGTATCATGTAGCATAATCTACTACCAGTAGGATATACTTTTTCACTGTGGAACTTGGGGTACTCAAAGGCCCCACAATATCCATAGCGACCATCTAAAATGGCTCCTCAATCACAGTCAAAGGCATCAAAGGAGCTTTCACCTTGTCTTCTGCATTGCCTACCTTTTGACACTGCTCACAGGTCCTGCAGTACCCTGTTACATCTCTGGAAATTCCAGGCCAATAGAAGTTCTGCATAATACATCACATAGGTTCATAGCTTCATAGGTAAGTACTAGGCTATCTGCCCAAAGGCATTTATAAGCCTACCCGGAATGTGTTGGCTTTTGCCGCCCCCTTAGATTAGTTCCCTGGGTCTCTGTCCAGCAGAGCCACTGAAGTGATCTCTGGTGTAGACTTCCTGTTTCCCATCCACTCGTCAAGGTTTCTCTTGAAGAGTGTTAGTGAGAATCTCTGCCTAATGTAGACTGGAATCTTGTTCCAGAGTTTGGGAAGTCTCTAGGACAGGAATCTATCCCTCCTGCACGTCCTATTTATTGTTGTGGTGAGGTTTAGATCCCTAGAGCATGTGGCTCAAGGGGATATGGTTTTCTTTAGGTGGAGCATGTCCATCAATTCTGGGTTAGACATGGCCTTGTATGTCAGGCAGAGATCACCTCTGAGTAGGCAGTATGCAACCAAGTACAGCTGGAGTTTCTTCAGTCGAGCTGCATAGGGCATCTGTTTGAGGCCAGTGATCCTCTTGATAAGGTACTTCTGTGGTCTTTCCAGCTGTTGCAGGTGTCTTGTAAGGTACATCCCAAATGGGGCATTGTACTCTATGATGGGTCTGATGAGTGATGCGTAGAGAGGCCCAATGACCTCTTTTGATTTGGATGCAAACCCTTTTGTGATTAGGTGGGCCACATAGAAGGATTTTCTAACCACTTTGGCAATGTGATTATCAAAGGAGAGATTACTATCTACTTGGGTCCCCAGATCCCTTATTTCATTTTCAATATTTAGGGGGCTACCATCTATGTGGTAATTTGTGGGTATTTTATTTTTTCCAAAGGGGATGACTAAGCATTTTTTGGCATTAAGCTTGAGGCCATGGTTTTGACACCAGGTATCTGTCTCAGTGAGACCCTTTTGGAGGATGTCTGTGTCAGCCGGAGAGTCAATTATAGCCCCTAGTTTGCAGTCATCTGTGAACTTGGTCAGCCATAGTCCTCTTGTGTTTGTCTGTACCTCTGAGAAGTATATGCCGAACAGGAGGGGTCCTAGGACTGAGCCCTGGGGAATGCCACTTGTAACCAGTTTAGAGTCAGACCTAGCTCCCGCAACTCTTACCATGTGAGTTCTGTCCGTGAGCAAGTTGGAAACCCATCTCGTGATGTAGGGGTTTATGTTCAGGCTGGTGAGCTTGTCTATAATACCAGAATGAGGAATGGTGTTGAAGGCCTTTGCGAGGTCTAGGTAGGCTGTGTGGACCACTTTCCCTCGTCTATAGCCTTGGTAACTGTCTCAAAGAAGTCCACCAGATTTAGGAGGCATGATCTGCCCTTAACAAAGCTGAACTAGGTAGGTTCCAGCATTTGGAGGTCCCCAATGTCTCTGTTAATGAGATCCATGATGATGCACTCCATAGCCTTGCAGACCAAGCTAGTCAGGCATATAGGGCGATAGTTCCTGGGGTCTGTTGTGGCTCCACCTTTGTGGAGCAGAATAACCGTTGCTGTGCACCACTCTATGGGCATGTAGCCTGTGGAGAGGCTGAGTTTTAACAGTGTGTTTAGGTGAGGGGTTAGTTCATCTTTGAGCTCATGTAGGATGCAGCCTGGGACACCATTCGGTCCCATTGATGCTGTGTTTTTGGCTTTGGAGAGGACTGTTTTAACCTGAGTGTCTGTGATTTCAGGGGCACTACATTATTCTGGTATGGTTATGGGCCCTTTTGGGGGTGAAAGGGGGGTGAAGTTTGCACTGAACCTGTCTGCCAGGATGTTGGCGATATTGGTCGGTTTAGTATATTTTGTGCCATTCTGCACTAACTTCGAGCAGATCTGGGAATTGTCACTTAGATTCTTGATATAGCTAAAGAATGCCTTGTGGTTATCTTTGGAGTCCTTGGCAATTTTTCTTTCAAAGCTAGACTTGGATGATTTCATGACAAATCATAGTTTCTTGCTGATACTGATCAGAGATGTCTTCCCCTCTTGGGATTTTACTCTTTTCTGTACTAGTTTCCTCCTTCTGTTGTATAGCTTGTTTATAGCAGGGGTCCACCAGACTGGTTTCCTTTTCTTGGAGGAGTGAGTCTTGGTTTTGCTTGGGATAGCATGATCCATGCATTCTTGTAGGTGCCCATAGAGTGCATTAATAAAGGATTTTTCAGCTTGGGCAGTGTTATCCTTTAGTATGGGGGATTTTAAACTTTCCACCTCAGTCTTAAGTAACATGGTTTGTTTTTGAAAAGTTTTTCATGGTGGTTTCTTTGACCGGGGGTGGGGATGGAATGTGGTTATCCAGAGTGATTAGTTTACAGTCAGATCTAATCAGTGAGGGGTTGACCTCTGGTGTGGAACACCGGTCACCCATGTTGGTGATGACCAGGTCCAATATGTTGTCACCTCTGGTGGGGGTGTTGACCAGTTGATCCAGGGCATTTGAGTTTATAAATTATAGGAAATGTCAGGCAAGGGAGTTAGTACTTGAGTAGTTCTCCCAATTAATGTTTGGGTAATTGAAATCACCCAATATCAGGGTGTTTGGTAGGACCTTTATGTTTCCCAGTCTTTCCAGAAATGTGGAATGGGGGTTGTGAGACATGGTGGGCAATCTGTAGCAAGCTACAATTTGAATTGCAGTTCTGCCCATTGTTAATTGCACATGGATGATCTCTGAAGCATCGTGCTGTGCCACTAACCTGGAAGTGTGGGTATCCTTGATGAATATGGATATGCCCCCGTCTTTTGTAATTCGGTCCAGGTTTTGTGGATGAAATGTATGGTATGAGTTGTAGCCTGGTAGTGCTGGGGTGCTCTCTGGAGCCTTAAACCATGTTTCTGTTACTGTACAGATATTGATTTTCTCCATATTGAGGAGTGCCTTGAGTGCATGCATTTTGAGGTTTAGACTTTTGGCATTGTGTAGCATTACCCTCTTTTTTGTTTCTTGTGCTATTTATGGTGGTGGGTTTGTCTTTTGAGCCTTGCTTAAAAAAGGCACTATGGGGGTGGCAAGAGCCTTGGCCAGTATTCAAAAGCCTAAGCATGACAGGTGCAAGCCATCTCTAGCGAAGCAGCATGGCTTGTCGAACATGTCATCCCAGGCTGACAGACACTGGAACCCCTTTAAATGACACCAGAAGCTTAGCCAATTGTTGAAATAAATGGACAAAACAGGACGGGTTGCAGTGATGGATGACTGAGGGCAAGGCTCAGGTGCAGGCAGTAGTAGCTCTCCAAAGTATTGTCTGTCGGCTGTATGAAACAGACTATGACTGTTGGTATATGTCTCAGACAGGACTGACTGTGTTTCAGTACACAATGCCTGTGTTTGTGGATCAGATATGGAACATTGTAGACAAGATGAGGTGGGAATACCATACTGGATAACTAGTACTGGGAATTAATAAATATTTGGAGTACATGATGGCCATGCTTTAATGCCTACAAGTCAGCATGGCCTGCTCAAAAAGTGCATGTCGTAATGTAGTCCATCCTCATGCTACCCTACTGGAACACTACTGGAATGTGTCATATGATACTGCAGTATAACAGACCTGGTATCATATAGTGGTTCACCCCCCACATGGGTATGTGACCACTACAGCTGCTACTGTGCATATGATCTGTCCACTCGCCAACCACAGCTGTATGTCATATGTTTACAGGTCAACACATGGTGCATAAGGAAAGGAAATGCATAGAGATGCTCATCCAGGCAGGGATGGAAGTTTTATAGCAAGCTGTTTGCGAACATCAATGGCAGATACTGAATGCAGTTAATAATGATTGGGCCTTCCATATCCATATGCAGTGTGAGCTTGTGGAAAAAGGAAATTTAGTCAGCTGCTGCAGCAGAGATGCTCACTATGTCCATCACAGAGTCACCAACATGATCCTGCAGGCTTACCAGAAGATCCATTACATTGCACAAGAGAGGATGGATATGGATAGACATCTGCCATCACCTCACAGTTGAGGAAACAATAGCATTTCCAACTGATATACTGCTGTCCACATGGACCAGGCAGTGTCTTGATAGTAATGTGGGTACAATCAGTGGCTACTAGAACTTCAGGGAAATGTACTATTTTGTAAAATGCCTGCACAGTGCTGTGTCCATCCTTTGTGGTCCTTGTGATCCACATATACTTCTGTACATGCTGCAGTGTCCACATTATTCAGTATCACATTAAAGGATTGATGTAGTATTCATGAGGCAATGCCTGTGATATATTCACCATGCCCCCTGATGGATTCAGAAAAGTCCCAGTTCCAAAAATTGTCGATGCTACAAAGATCTTAGTGCCCACAAGAACTGGTATTCTACATCCCTTATGGATTCTTTCTGAGGATGGCACATGTATACCAACTACTGTATGGTGTCTGTCTACACAACGGTGTTCATCTATGTAAAACCAAAAAAAAAGTGAAATCCACTAAAGATGTCTCCCACATGCAAATTTATTAAAAAACAACAAACCAGGCTAAGTACTTTCTTCCTGTTAACATTCAAAGGACTTCATCAGACTAAATGATTACAATAAAGGCATCAACATAAATACTATGAATTGACCAGTTATGGCAGTTAATTTAATATGCACTGAATAAATAATTATAGAAACAATCCACTTACAATCCATGCTAAAATAACAACTTAGTGAAAAACTAAAAATATGTAAGCAGATAAGTATAAAATAAAGTGGTCGCCAAATGTACGGCTTTAAAACCATATAATATTTATTTAAAACAAGATAACAAATAGTAAGCGCTTTCACCACCTAACCAGTGGCTTCTTCAGACCATTAACAAAGAACAACTTTTCTAAAAAATATTTAAATAGCCTTGTACTCACATTTAATTAATCATTTCCACCTGTTGCCAGTGATCTTACATCCATACATCCCATTCATATCTAATGCTTGCTCAGTAATGCTTATCACGTCACTCAAATTCATTTAAAGATACAGTACTCGCATAGCATAATTTTCCATGTTAAAATGGCCTGTGTTCATAGCACTCAGCTTATATTAAAACACATGATATTTCATAGCACATTTAAAACTTAGTATCCATCTATTTGTTAGACCATTCCATTTGTGGTTGAAGCATTTCACATAAATGAATCTATTTCCAAGCCCTTAATCTAATATGTGTCTGTACCTAAGGACTCATCAACCACTATTTTTATTCCATATCACAGTGGTAGTAAATATACTTGCACACTCGTTATTCCGTTTATGCCTACACATTATTAACATGCATTGCACAACATTACATATCCTCATTTCTTGACCATCTGATCTAGAGACTTAATTTACCCCATCAGTATGAAGATGCACATTAAAGCTATTAATAATTATTTTGTATTCTTCTTGCGCAATCCAAAACGTAACGTTTCTTGTGCTTATTTACCAACAATTACAAAATGGCACATATTATAGCACTGAATTTCACCTAGCTATATAAGTAGAACCATGCATGACAACTTCAAGGCAATAACCACATTCTTTAAAGTTTACTATGCACATATCCATGTTATATAAAGTCTAACCATGTGCATTCCAAATCTTCATATGCATCCGTAGTGTTGTTAAGGGATTAAATGAAAATGCGCTACTTATATTCATCAACTAAAACATGATTTATCAAGGCATATTCTTGTTGTCTATAAACATTATAACTTTCTTGTACTGGCTAATTTGGAGGGCTAAGAACAAAATACCTTTCTATTATTATTAGTACATACTAACAGCTGCTAGTCATAACTCATTCAGGCTTATGTCAAGGGCTAATCTACCTTTATCAAAATATAATATTTGGTTCCGATAACCTCCCCATTTTTGAATTATGTTCAAAGATATTTTGTCATCCAATTAGCACTAGTTATGCCAAAGTACATCAGCTGACTATGTGTGCATTCACCTGTTTCTCTATATTATTTCAACTTGATGTATCGTAGGACATATATTAAACCAGCATAGATATAATTTATTCCTCCTCATTACAAAGTAAGGCATCTATGTGACTACCCTCATACATTCCATCTCTTATACAATTTAATATGGGCATCAAATCTGTCCATACGCATCATTACATTTATCCATTCACCGATATTCATTCTTACTCTAGTATATCATAATAATAAATTGTTTTATCACGGTGTGGATGGGAGGAGAAATGGCGTAGGCTTTATTCTGAAGGAACAGTATGCTAAGAGTGTTTTGGGGGTGAAAAGAGTGTCGGATAGAGTGATGTTTATGAAGCTGGAAATTGATGGTGTAATGATGAATGTTGTTAGTGCATATGCTCCACAAGTTGGGTGTGCAATGGATGTGAAAGAAAAAGTTTGGAGTGAGTTGGATGAAGTGGTGATGACTGTACCCAAGGGTGAAAGACTGGTGATTGGAGCAGATTTCAATGGGCATGTTAGTGAAGGGAACAGAGGGGATGAGGAAGCGATGGGTAGGTATGGTGTTAAGCAAAGGAATGCAGAAGGTCAGATGGTAGTGGATTTTGCGAAAATGATGGACATGGCTTTGATGAATACATATTTTAACAAGAGGGAGGAGCATAGGGTGACATACAAGAGTGGAGGAAGATGCACACAGGTGGATTATATCTTATGTAGAAGGTCCAGTCTGAAGGAGATTGGAGACTGTAAAGTGGTGGCAGGGGAAAGTGTAGTTAGGCAGCATAGGATGGTGGTTTGTAGGATGACATTGGTGATCAAGAAGAGGAGGATGAGTCTGAGGGCAGCACCAAGGATCAAATGGTGGAAATTGAAAAAAGGGTAATTGTGAGGTGATGTTCAGGAAAGGGTTAAGACAGGCACTGGGTGGCAGTGAAGAGTTACCAAATAGCTGGGTAACTAGAGCAGAGCTAGTAAGAGAGATGTCTAGAAAGGTGCTTGGTGTGACATCTGGAAAGAGGAAGGATGACAAGGAGACCTGGTGGTGGAATGAAGAAGTACAGGAGAGTATACAGAGAAAGAGGTTGGTGAAGAAGAAGTGGGATTGTCAAAGAGATGAAGAAAGTAGACAAGAGTATAAGGAGATGAGGTGCATGGCAAAGAGAGAGGTGGTGAAGGCTAAGGATATGGCATATGAAGAGTTGTATAAAAGGTTGGACACTAAGGAGGGAGAAAAGGACCTGTACCAATTGGCTAGACAGAGGGACCGAGCTAGTGAAGATGTGCAGCAGGTAAGGGTGATAAAGGATAATGTGGGAAATGTACTCACAAGCAAGGAGAGTGTGTTGAGCAGATGGAAAGAGTGCTTTGAGGGGTTGATGAATGAAGAGAATGAGAGGGAGAAAAGGTTGGATGATGTGTGAATAGTGAATCATGAAGTGCAGTGGATTAGCAAGGAGGAAGTAAGGATAGCTATGAAGAGGATGAAGAACGGAAAGGCTGTTGGTCCAGATGATGTACCTGTGGAAGCATGAAGGTGTTTAGATGAAATGGCAGTGGAGTTTTCAACTAAATTGTTTAACGAAATCTTGGAAAGTGAGAGGATGCCTGAGGAATGGAGAAAAAGTGTTTTGGTACCGATTTTTAAGAATAAGGGTGATGTGCAGAGCTGTAGTAACTACAGAACGATTAAACTGATCAGTCACAGCATGAAGTTATGGGAAAGAGTATTGGAAGCTAGGTTAAGAAGGGAGGTGATGATTAGTGATCAGCCGTATGGTTTCATGCCAGGAAAGAACACTACAGATGTGATGTTTACTCTGAAAGTGTTGATGGAGAAGTACAGAGAAGGTCAGAAGGAGTTGCATTGTGTCTTTGTGGATTTAGAGAAAGCATATGATGGGGTGCCTAGAGAGGAGTTGTGGTATTGTATGAGGAAGTCGGGAGTGTCAGAGAAGTATGTAAGAGTGGTACAGGATATGTACGAGGGTAGTGTGACAGTGGTGAGGTCTGCTGTGGGAGTGACAGATGTGTTTAAGGTGGAGGTGGGATTACATTAAGGATCAGCTCTGAGCCCTTTCATATTTGCAATCTTGATGGACAGGTTGACAGACAAGATCAGACAGGAGTCCCCGTGGACTTTGATGTTTGCAGATGACATTGTGATCTATAGTGAGGGTAGAGAACATGTGGAGGAGACCCTGGAGAGGTGGGGATATGCTCTAAAGAGAAGATGAATGAAGGTCAGCAGGACTAAGACAGAATATATGTGTGTGTGTGTGTGTGTGTGTGTGTGTGTGTGTGTGTGTGTGTGTGTGTGTGTGTGTGTGTGTGTGTGTGTGTGTGTGTGTGAATGAGAGGGAGGATAGAGGAATGGTGAGGATGCAGGGAGTAGAGGTGGTGAAGGTGGATGAGTTTAAGTACTTGGGATCAACAGTTCATAGTAATGGTGAGTGTGGAAGAGAGGTGAAGAAGAGAGTACAGGCAGGATGGAGTGGGTGGAGAAGAGTGTTAGGAGTGATTTGTGACAGATGAGTACCAGTAAGAGTGAAAGGGAAGGTCTACAAGAGGGTAGTGAGACCAGCTATGTTATATGGGTTGGAGACAGTGGCAATGACAAAAAGGCAGGATTCAGAGCTTGACATGGCAGAGCTGAAGATGTTAAGATTTGCACTAGTTGTGACGAGGATGGACAGGATTAGGAATAAGTATATTAGAGGGTCAGCCCAGGTTGAAAGGTTTAGAGACAAAGCCAGAGAGGCAAGATTACGTTGGTTTGGACATGTGCTGAGGAGGAATGCAGAGTATATTGGGAAAAATATGCTAAGGATGAAGCTGCTAGGAACGGGAAAAGAGGAAGGCCTAAGATAAGGTTTATGGATGTGGTGAGAGAGGACATGCAGGTGGTTGGTGTGGCAGGGCAAGATGCAGAGGACAGGAAGAAATTGAAACAGTTGATCTGCTGTGGCAACCCCTAACGGGAGCAGCCGAAAGAAGAAGAAGAAGAAGAAAAAGATGTACTTTATTTGAATTTGATAATCAAAATTATTTATTATATTATTCGTCATTGTCACATTATTATCACCATGTCCATACATACTAGTGCATGTACATTTTTTAGACTCTCCCATTGGGAATAAAAAGGGGTATGAATTACCACAGTTGTACCTTTCTATCCTTGCTGAAATGCATCAACTGACTAGGTGTGCATTCACCCATTTCTCTATATTATTTCAACTTGATGTATCGTAGGACATAAATTAAATCAGCATGGAAAGAATTTATTCCTCCTCATTACAATGTAAGGCATCTATGCGACTACCTTCATACATTCCATCTCTTATACAATTTTATATGGGCATCAAATCTGTCCATACACATCATTACAATTATCCATTCACCTATATTCATTCTTACTCTAGTATATCATATTATTAGATGTACATGATACATTAATTGATATTAAATTGTTTTGTAGGAATATAATGTTAAAGATGTATCAGGATGATCAGTCAAAAAATGTGGATGCATTTAAAAAATATAGTAATATGATACCAATAAACCATCCAGTGGTTGAAACATTTGGTAAAATGTGTGAAGAGGAACTGCATGGATCAATGAGTCATAGTAAACAAGGTAAACGATTTAATAACCTTAATAAATGTGAGAAGGAAGCATTGGAACAACTATGGTCAAACATGTCTATAATGATAAGACCCGCAAATAAAGGTGGGATGATAGTGGTAATGGACTAAGAATTTTATAAGGCATCTATAAAGAGCATGTTAAATGATGAGAATGTATACAAGCAAATTAAATTTAAATCTTAGTAATTGTCTGTCTAGTTATGACATTACCCATGAGCTAATGCAATATCTGACTGTTGAGCATCCTGTCATACCCATGTTCCAAGGGTCACCAAAGATACATAAGGATTCAGTTAGACCACCATTTAGACCTATTGTGGCAGGTACAGTATGGCTAACTGAGCCTTACTCCATTTTTGTGGAGACATTCCTTAAGCAAATATTAGAGTGAACAGATGTACTCAGAGATACTAAAATGTTTCTACATGATTTATGTATATTTATACATTATCAGCAAGGGCTTGGTAAAGATACACTTTTGGTAACAATGGATGTAGTTTCACTCTTTACCAGTATACCTAACTGTATTGGGGTGGAATTTATGAGGAGGCATCTGGAAAATGGAGTGGGTATGACAGGAAGTTGATAAATCTGCTGCGTTTGCTTATGGAGATAATTTTACACAATAATGTATTTACATTTGATGGTTTATTCTACCTCCAATGTGAAGGTGTAGCTATGGGCACTAGTTGTGCTGATAGCTACACCAACACGGTTATGTTATACTGGGAGGAGAACATGGTATTTAAGATGGATATGTACCTGCCAAAAGTGAAATATTACTGCAGATTTGTGGATGATATTTTTATCCTATGTGTAGGTATGCAAGATGAGTTAAAGCTGTTTGTTGAACAACTACATAAGACTACCACATTTTTGAGATTTACCACAAAATGCTCTGATAAACAAATAGACTATCTGGATGTAAGAATAATGAAACTACCAAATGGACGTTAGATACTAGCATGTATAGAAAAGAATGTCATAGAAATATGATGCTACATAGGATGAGTATGCATCTTAGGTGGAGATTTAATAATGTAGTGAAAGGTCAAGCTATGAGGGTTTCAAGGCTGAATAAGAAAGAAGAGGTGTTTGAAGAAGGGGTACAGAGACTAACTAGGGAACTGACATCTAGAGGATATAAGGCAGGGGAAGTGAAGAATAATATTGAGGAGGTTAAATCACTGAAAGCAGCAAGAGCTAAACCTTACTACTCAGAGGATCGTGATGAACAAATTACATCATGTAAGATAGGGGTGGACAAAGGAAGTATTAGGTTTTTAACATCATACACCAATAATGTGAGGGAAATTACGTCTATAGTGGAAAAACATTGGCCTATACTCATGACAGATGATAAAATTAAGCAGGTAGTGGATGATACACCCAAATTTCAATATAGAAACAAAAAAAATTTAAAGAGAATGCTATGTTATCCTAGGGGAAAGCCCAATGAACACGCGTGGGGGACCACACCATGTGGGCATTGTAAATGGTGTGAGTATATACATAGCAGTAATAAATTTGTGCATCCAACAACGGGGAGGGAATATATATATATATATATATATATATATATATATATATATATATATATATATATATATATATATATATATTTAAGATCAAGGCAAATTGTGGAACTAAGAATATAGTATAATTAGTGATATGTGACTGCTGCAAACATTTTTATGTTGGCATGACTACACGTACTATGAGAGAGGGGATAAAAGAACATATTAATAGTGGTAAAGCCAAGGATTCCATTAGTGCCATGTCAAGGTATGATTTTTCAAATAATAAAATACATGGCTTTAAATTCATGGTTATTGATGAGGTAACCCAAGATAAGAGAATGGGAGATGTTAAGAATAGAGTGGAAAATAAGGAATTAAAATGAATACTTACACTAAAGGACGATAAACGATTTGGACTGAAAAGTATAGTCTCAGACTAGCCTTAGAAGCTAGAGGTGTAAAAAAGTGACAGTTATACTTGATGTAATGATATATGAATACAAGGATAGAAAGGTACAACTGTGGTAATTCACACCCCCTTTTATTCCCAATGGGAGAGGGCAAAAAAATGTACATGCACTAGTATGTATGGATATGGTGATAATAATGTGACAATGATAAATAATGTAATAAATAATTTTGATTATTAAATTCAAATAAAATACATCTAATAATATGATATACTAGAGTAAGAATGAATATAGGTGAATCGGTAATTGTAATGATGTGTATGGACAGATTTGATCCCCATATTAAATTGTATAAGAGATGGAATGTATGAGGGTAGTCACATAGATGCCTTACGTTGTAATGAGGAGGAATAAATTCTATCCATGCTGATTTAATTTATGTCCTACGATACATCAAGTTGAAATAATATAGAGAAATGGGTGAATGCACACGTAGTCAGCTGATGTACTTTGGCATAACTAGTGCTAATTGGATGACAAAATATCTTTGAACATAATTTAAAAATGGGGAGGTTATCGGAACCAAATATTATGTTTCGATAAAGGTAGATTAGTTAATGCCCTTGACATAAGCCTGCATGAGTTATGACTAGCAGCTGTTAGTAAGTACTAATAATAATAGAAAGGTATTTTGCTCTTAGCCCTCCAACCAGTACAAGAAAGTTATAATGTTTATAGACAACAAGAATATGCCTTGATAAAACATGTATTAGTTGATGAATATAAGTAGTGCCTTTTCATTTAATCCCTTAACAACACTACGGATGCATATGAAGATTTGGAATGCACATGGTTAGACATTAGTAGTAAAATAATGCAGGATGCAGTAAAGGTAGCCTGGAGAGAATGGATAATGGAAAAGAATGAGATGCGAAAGAAGAAAAATTTGAAATACAGGTAAGGAAATGCAAAGAGGAATTTAAGAAGGTAAAAGCAAGTTAACTTAATGCTAGGTGTGGTCAAATCAAGTATTGAGAACTTAGGCAGCATTAATTTTGGTATAAACAGAACAACTGGTGTTGGATAGCCCAGAGACTGATAGAGTACTTGCACTGATTACTAGCAACAGTGGTTGCCAGACTACAAGAAGTGCTGGTGAGGGTAGTGGCAAAATGTCATGTTGGTTGAAAGGAGGAAGAGGGCTGAGAAGAACTTCTACAGCTTATTAGAATAAACTGTTGCAATTAATGAAATGATGGAAAGGGAAAGACAGAAAGGTTGTGGAGTGATGTTATTAGATATTAAACGTATTTGGTACTTGCCCTGGGATTTTATGTGACAGAATGCTGGGGACAAACTTTTGTGAACATTTCAACAGGGTTGGGATGCTGTACAAAGAACGTACATCAAGAATTGCAATAAATGTGGTGAAATCAATGGAAATGGAAGTAGAAAGAAGAAAGAGGCAGAGATTCCCTATGTTCCTCTATTTGTTATTTTTAATTAATGGAGTATAGCATGGTCAAGTTAGGTAGTGTTTTGCACAATGTAAGAAGGAAGGGTGACAAATGTTTTATTCAAGCTGTCTGCAGGGAATTGAATGCTACTACTTAGAAAGGTAATGTGAGTTTTGTAGAAAGCATGCAAGATTATTCAGCAGTTTTGGTAGATGTTGTGGTTAGTCATCATCCTATGAACTCAAGCATTGTCTTTACAAGGAGAGAGAGTACTGTTATCAAAGAGTTTGGGCTACCAATTGTAGAGAGCAAGGGTAAATCCCTAGCTTTGAAGGTGTTATCAGGGATCCAGAAGATAAAGGTAATTTTGAAACATCTGGTGTAGAAGACTGAAACATTGCTAGATAGTTGGATGGGGAATACCTCTCAACCTCTTAGAGCAAAAAATCTGGACAAACCCTAAAATGATGGGGGGACAAATAGGGGCAGAATTTAAATATTGCTCTTACAAACTTAGAAAGTTGATATAATAATAGATTTTGCATTAGCATGAATTTTCTGTAGGATGTGGAGTCTTAAACTCAAATGTTTGTCATTATTTAATGACTTAAATCAGCAACTATTTGCCAGGAAAGTACAGATTGTAGGACGGATGCACCAAAAATATGAGGCAAAAATGTGGACATGTTGTAGAAATCTGTACAGTTGAGAAGTATGGAAGGGCTCACTTTGACAAGACATGTAAGTGGATAGGATGTTGATGTTACTTAATTTTTCTAGCTAAAATTCATTGAATTTTATAGCAAACGACCATCAGTATAGCAGCACATTGCAAAAAATGCTGTTATATTCAAAATTGTGAACATAGGCTCATAACTACAAAACATAAAATGCTCAGCATTCCATATAGATTAAGTCTTCCTAACCAACAAAGCATCCAGCTAATATTATGTTAGCCAACACTTGCTAAGTCTTTGGTGCATGCCCATAGTAAGTTAATAGCTCTTGCCAATGTTGAGAAACACTATCCTGTTGGCCAGATCCTTGGCATGTTTATGAAATATTGCCTAAATGCATACACATAAACTTATTGACCAATGATGAGGAAGGATTTCCTTTATACTATTGTTAGCACAAAAGAGCTTGATCACACTAGTCAGAACCCAGTATACAATATACAGTGGAATTTAGAGTACAGGTCAAGGATTAGGCTGAGCACCCAAAATCCCATCCCAAGGAGCTGGGTATATTATACATTGTTGTTAGTTTATGACTCAAATGTTCCCAGTAGGTCTGTATCCTAGCCATACCTCTCAACCTCTTAGCACAAGAAATCTAGACAAAGCCATAAATAACTGGGAGACAAAAAAACTAAATTAGGGCTATGTTTTAAATTTTGCTCTTATAAACTTAGAAAGTTGATAGAATAACATGTTTTGCATTAGCATGCATTTTTCTAAAGGGTATGATGTCTGAAACTAAAATGGCTGTTATTATTTTCTCACTTCAATCCTCAATGATTTATCAGAAAATAAATACATAAATAAATAAACATTTTATGAGGAACAGACCAGAAACATGAGGCAAAAATCTGGACAGTTGAGAGGTATGCCTAGGGCATCCCCAGAACATATGAGTTACAGCTGCATCTTGCATCCCACACCCCAACAGGTGCCATTTTGCTTACATTTGACCTGCAAAGTTTACATGGCGTAAAGTGCCACCTATACATTATTCTAAGTTCCTGGTCCTGGTATCTGAGCTAACATTTCTGTTTATCAGTGGCTTGCCATACTGATTCCCATTGACTCTCTGTCAGGTAAACTTGTTCCTGAGCCTTCAACGTACCCTTCATAAGGTGCTTTACAGGCCTCACCAAAATTTGCTTACCTAAAATAGCATCTGTTGATGGGACCAAAATGTTCAGTTAGGGTCAAAGTGTGAGGGGTATCTGGTCTTTTTTGAATAGGAAATCTGGTTGAGGCATTATGAGACATAGAATGTGATGAGGCAGAAATGGAAGGAGTGGGTTCATGCAGATTTTGAAAATTATATTATGTTGGATAAGTGGAGACAAATGTTGCTAACATGTAGTTATGAGGGAAATGAGTGGGCTGGGTGATGAAGACTGTCATAAATATAAAATCCTAATAACAGAAACAGATTAAGATTTAAACTGTTAAATAAGAGTACAATCTTGGGTATTGAAGCATAAATGAAGAGAATAGACTATAGGAAAAATAAATGATTATGTTAAAGGAAGAGTTTTTCAGGGGGATGGATACAGGTCAATATCCATTGAGTGTACAGTCTGGTATTACTATCAGGTATAGGACAAGAACAGTGCTAAAGATTATGAAAGGTTATTAACTAATTAATTAATCAATTAATCTGTTTATTTATTTTGTCAAGAAGGCATATATATTCCATGGGGGAATGGATGAGGAAAAAGAAAAAAAAGTTGGGGAAGATATAACAATGTTTGAGGGGAAAAGAAGCATGAACAAACTGGAATGATCTGGTTGTGAGCTGAACTACAAAACTCCAGTTAAACTTAGGTTAAGAAAGAAATGTTAAGGGCGGTTTATAGCAATTGGAGGAGTGGAGATGGAAAGGGCTGACATTGTGCATGTGGAGAGATGTACAGAGGTTCAAAGGGTTTGATAAATGGTAACAAACAGATAGAGTAAATTGAAAGGATATGAGCTGAAAGCATCATGGGAGTTGTGCTTTCATGGAGTAGTATGTAATCCGTGATTGCTTGTCTTTGACATGTTCTTGTGTCTTTCTGCTTTTCCCGGTTAGGGGTCGCCACAGTGGAACACCGGTCTGCTAATGATTGGTAGCTGATTTTTACGTGCCGAGTTACCAGCCCTGATGCACAACCTTCAACGAAGGTATGCCCATTCACGCATGTCTCCATGCAGAAGATGCTCTAGCTGCGAATCGAACCAGACAGCGTCTTACTGTGAGGTGACAACGCTACTGCAGCACCACCACCGCGGGTCATTGCTTGTCTTTGACATAATGTTGGGAATTCAAAATGTAACCAATTAAGCTAAATTAGAAGAAGAAAAATGTAGAAAATGATGGAGAAAGTGGATAAGGTTTATATGTGTAGGAAGAATATAGAATTGTTAAGAAGTTAGTGGAGAAAAGCAGATTATGATGGTGTTAGTGCAGGATTAGTAAAATATGAATAATGTCCCTTAACAATAACGATATACAACAGGATGAAAAAAGTGGAGTATTATGCCACACAGTGATAAAGCTGATGCAAGTATGTAGTGGGGGCATGACAAAATACTTTTCACTTGCAGTATTATTTATGGAATATCTAACCTTTATCTTATGTTACTATGTAACTACATGGTGCAGGAGAAAACAATATGGTTCAATAATTCATTTGATGATGCTCTGATACTTATTATATCTAGTTCAGGGTTACAGAAAGAGGAAGTCTTTACTATTGGTGCTCTGTGGGATGAAAACTGAGAAACTAATACTAGACAGGATATTAGTCTGCAGCAGGGTGTGCATGTGCGTGTGCACACACACACACACTTTTCTCACTGTCCCATAAAAAGTAAATTAAGGACTATTAATTTACGTATGACATGCCTTTGACATGTGAAAGGAAAAAGAACAACTGACAAAAACCCATGTGGACACTTAGTGGATATGCAGACTTCAGAAAGATGGCACCACAGCCAAAAAGTGAACAGGGTAAATAAGGTAGGAATGTTAACTGCACTACTGCACTGCCCTCAACATCTGATCACAATATTATTTATTTAACATTTGTTTACCAGGAAAGTCTGACTTGGAATAAAGCCAATTTTCAACAGAGGCCCAGGGAGAAATGCTCCAGACATATGTCTTTGTAAAGTGGAAGGAAACCAGAGCACCCAGAGGAAACCCACACAGACACAGGGAGGACATGTAGATTCTGCACAGAAGGCACCCCAGCTGAGAATCAAACCAGAAAAGCTCTTGCTGTGAGGCAACAATGCAACTGCTACACCAATGTGCCATCCAGTGTTAGAAAAAAACTTTAATAAATGGATAGTAAACAAATAAACACACAAACAGTAAATGAAATAAATAAAGATGATGTGATATAAAATACAGTGAAAAGCCATGTAGATTCTGTCTCTTAAATGCATACCTTTATTTGGAGCAAAAAAGCAATCTGAGGCATCTTTAGTGTTTTGTCAATAAAAAAGGACTTTTGTAGCAGTTACAGTTCTGTTTGGTCTATAAACACATTTTGGGAAGGGAATCTTTTTAAGAAAATTTGAGATTTTGAAGTGATATTTACATGGTTGCAGGATGCTGCAATATTTCAGAGATCACTTTATATTAATAGCTGAAAATACAAGGGAGTGCTGAAATGTTCTAAACCTGACCAAGGAGAGAATGACGTGAAGCCATAAAACATACAAGTTAATCAACATATTCTTGCAGACGTTCAACACACCTGGCACATCATGTCTGAAGTTTCGGTAACCCTCACAAAAAAAGTCTGAAGTCTGGTCACTGAAATCCTGCTTTGCTGCTGCAACCATCTCCAAGTCACTCAAAGCCTGCTGCCCTTTCAAACTCTTTTTAAGGTTTCAAACAGGAAATAGTCAGATGGAGCAAGATCTGATGAGGAGGGTAGATAGTCTGTGCACTCAAACCCCAATTTCTTTAAACATCCATCGTTTTTCCAGCCTTGTGAACAGGTGCATTGTCTAGCAGAAACAGAACTCCTTTCCACAACTTTTCTCTCCTTTTTTCTTTCAATGCCTCCTTTAATCGGCACAGCAAGTTACAGTAGCATTCTGCATTAACTGTTTGACCCCTTGGAAGACAGTCAGTCATTACAACACTTTCCTGATCCAAAAACACTGTGGCCATGATCTTTCCTGCTGACTTTTGGGTCTTGAACTTCTTTGGCCTTGGTGAACCTGAGTGCCACCATTGCATGGACTGTTGTCTGGTGTCAGGATCATAGTGGTGTAACCATGTTTCATCAACAGTAACTAGTTGTTCCAAAATGTTGGCACCAGCTCAATGCAAATGCTGCAAAATCAACTTGAAAGTGTCCAGCTAATGTCTTTTCTTATCGACATTCAAACTTTTAGGCACCCATTTGGCTGACAGCTTCTACATACCCAGCTGCTCTTCGATTATAAACCCAATACATTCCCTGGATATCTGTAGTGTCTCAGCAATTGTTTCAGCCAATATTCACTGATGTGCCAAAATCAGGTTATGAACATGGTCAACAATTTCAGGAGTTGACACCGTTTGAGGCTTCCAAGACCCTGCTGCATCTTCAGTCTTGAAATCTCCAAGCTGAAAGTTTGCACACCACTTCTTCACAGCTGAGTAAGAAGCCCACTTGTTAATCAATGTTTATATCATACATTCATGGATTTCCTTTGGAGTTTTCTTCTGCAGGAGTAGGAACGTCATGATGGCTCAGAGTTCCACATTTGAAAATTCTACACTTTTTGTTGACATGATTAATGATCTGAAATCATGCCAAAACATAGCATTACAATTCTGCAAATTGGAACTTTACAAGATGGAATAACCCTATTTTCAGCTACAGAGGCAAAATAACGCTCAGAATTTAGAAAGCTGGTTGGGCTTAGAACATTTCAGCATCCCCTCGTATGATGGGATGCTGCTGATGTAAGGTAGATCTTATTCAAATATCTTGCATCCCTATCTTATAAACCTTGTTATATTATTCATTCATGTGGAGAACTGATTAAACTTTTACTGCAATATTTTGTCTTAATGAATGAAAATTACAACTCAGCCTATATATAACAGTGACTGGAGCATTCAAAATGATTTAATTGTCAACATTTCTGAAGCCTTTGCCTACTTTGATAACTTGTAGACATACTGTGACATCTCAGGGATTGGTAATTTTTTTTTCTTGATTTATTTTTATATTAGCAGGAATATAATTTGAATAGTATTTACTAAGCTAAATAACTTCTAGGGCATTGAATGAAGCATATTAAGGGATGATCAGTATGTGAAGAAACAATTGGCAGGAGTGGTCTACTAATGTTAAAGTTCGTAAATGTTGACATGAATGACTGTAGAGAAGACTCGATGCTCTGTAAAGTGTATAATGTGCAACTGCAGTTTGACATGCTAAAAACATTATTGTAGTGTTTTCTCAATTGTGAAATATTGCTGTACCTCACAGAAACACAGGACACAGATCAGTGCCCACTTTTACTACCTGTCTTTCTCAAATGCACATGTGGGGGAATATCTCATCTGAAAAGTAGGTCAGCCCTTAGTAATCAAACAGGGTACAAAAGTGATAGAACAATATCAATATGCTAAATGTCCCTACCTCCTAACAAATAAAATTACTCTTTTTCCAAACATATTAGGGATTATTTTTTATGAGTCCAGGTTTTGGGGGTTTCTTTGTACCTAATTTAAGTAATGTATTTCCTCCTTACCTGAGACATGCTGGTCCTCTGGCAAGTAGTAGAGCAGGGGTAACACTTTTGGAGCAATAGAAAGTGGGGAAGACAAGCAGTCTAGTTTGCAGTTTTGCATCCTTGACTCCTAGCCCATCACCTTTGCTATGTGATGTCACCAAATATGGTCAAGAATCACTACCATGGCAGATAACAGAGGTCCTAATAATTCCATAATTTTTCCAGGTGCCTATCTGCAGTCATTTCAAAACTGCTTCCTGTTGCTGGGGCTTAAAACTTAACTTTTACTAAAATAAAGCTAAATGAATTTGTGCTACAGATATTAAGCCTTCTACTGGTTTGAAAATCCATTAATACTGCATGCTATTCAAGGTAGTGTAACTGCTTACAATAAAGTATTGCCATTCAGGAAAAAAACCTCATTAATTACTTAATTTACATAAACCATTTCATGTTTTATTCACTATTTAATTCCTAATAAACTCATCATATTTGAGCATGCATGCTCCCTTTCATAATAAAACTTATGAAATATTTATAAATAATGATTTCTATATTTATATATTATAAAATATGTTAATAAATTACCATCAGAACTATGCTCCTTCTCGAAATGTATGGCAACAGTGTTATCTGCAGTCACCTGGATAGCCTGTTGGCAACCTGCTATGTATCCCCTTGGGGGACACCAGCCCATTTGCTTCAACTTTTCACCTTGTACTCATCTCCTGGTACTGACTACAAAAAGCCCAACCAAGAACAGAGTGCACAACCCAGGACAGCACAGAGGGGACTGAGTGATTATTGCATGTACAGTATTTTGATATATCAAATAAAAGACATTTGCCAGGTTTTGATTTAGGGTTACCTTCTCTATTGCCACAACTTAAAAAGTATTCTTCAAGCTTTGGATCACCTTACCTGAAACCCACTGGTGGCCAGGGGAAATGGTGCTAAGTTTTGTGCTTGACTCCCTTTTTCCTGAAAGCAGTTTAGCTGCAAATGGTGACACATCATTGTTGACCAATTGTTCTGACATTCAGTTTATTGCAGAAATGTCCCTAATATTTCCAGAATCCATCCAGTGGTACTGGGTATTGCTGGAAACTACTGCATCCACCTGGAGCAGACATCCAGCACTAATAAAATAAGTAATATTCACAAAATATCCTGCTAAGTCTGCATGACTCCCTTGCCACTGACTGACAGGCAATGCCAAAGAGTGGAGCAGTGCTATTTTGGGCACACTTTAAACATGTTAACATCTTGCACCCAGACAATGTGTGGGAAGCTATTCATTTTACTAATGTATTTCTCACCACCATGTAAGTCTATGAGTCAATGGAATATCTGGCTGTGCAGTTTACAGGGAAGAAGCCCTGACTGTGATCTGTCTGACCCTTGTTTGAGTAATGGCATAAGTGTGGATAGAGCTGGGTAAGGATGGTGGGAGTAAGCAGTCAATACTGGCTTGCCAATCTTGGGTGGGAGGGTGACAGCTATAACTTGCCACTTAAGTGACATTTAGAGGGGAGCACAAGGTGTTTCATTTGTGGAAACAAGCCTACAAAGCACACACTGCAAAACTGGCATGACATATGCATTGAAATGTCATGTGTGATAGGATGTATTGGAAATTAGAAGGAATAGATAGATATAACGTAGGATGGGGCAGCAGGGTGAGATGATAGCTGTGTGGGAGGTGATAAAAGGGCTAATTATGACATGGTGACTGCTTACATAGTAGTGAACAATCTAAGAAGGTTCTCCATCTTAGCTGTGAAACAGGAAATCACTGTGATCTGCTTAGAGAAAGCATCCTACAGAATTTTGTCATCCAGTCAGTGACTAAGCACATGGTGTCATATGCAGGGAATTTCATAACTGTTGGCCTGGAAAGAGATGTGCAGACTGCTAGTGTCCTTTCTAGCTAATGACGTTCACCTTTATTCCTGAAGAACACAAACACTGGGTGTTAGCTTCCCTAATGTTGACTATATGAGCTAGTTTGCATCAAAATAAATATACCCGTATATTACCTGATTATGTTAGCTAAAACAATCTAGGAAAAATAGTGAGAATGTCAACTAACAGTAACAATATATTATTTACATATCTTTCTGACAAACATAGGCTCTTTCAGCTCCCAATACATAGTATACTTTCTGTAATTAACACACATCATGACACCATTATCTTAACTGGATTCCAAAATGATTTAGGGTTAGACTTGTACATTACCACATTTTCACCATACCTGTGTTTAAGAGGACTGGTCCTGGAACTCTCAAGCTACATAGGATAATAAGACATCCATGATTACTCCCAATTTCTAAAAAGGAATCAGTGTTGCAACATGGGAAGATGTAGACATTTTCCCTTGGCTGCATACCAATAGAAACATCAAGGAAATGAGATGCAGCAGAACAAACAACTTTGCCTGTATGTAGGAAGCAGCACTCCAGGCATTAGGTAGCATGCAGCCAAAAATCCTGAAGCATTGGTTTCAACATACATGTGAAGCTGTACTGCAGGCAAGGGAAGCTAGGGGGTGAGGCAGCTGAATATTCTTCTCATGTGTGATATGTCCATTCATCTGTTGTCTGCTCTGGACTCCTGGACCTGTGCTTCCCTACATAGCCCCACAGTATGCATCCCCTGTCCTGTCAAACATGACAGCACATGCAAGACAGGGCTTTACCCTGCTGTGCATGATGTCCCATAGCTGGCATACAGGTGGTATGGGGGAACACTCAGCTTTGAGTAGGATCGCAGCATATGCAGTGAGCTTAGTGGGCATCAGTTCATACTAGTAATAGATAATGAGATTCATTTAAATAGAATGATGTAGAATTTCATTTACCTGTTAATTGTGTGCGGTGTATACTGCATCACTTTTGCAGCATCGGCATTGCATTGGCTAGTCAATGGAATATTCCACCCCCAGGAATGTCATACTGTGGGCACAGACTTTCCAGAATTAAATGTGAACTCAGCTTGGTCTGAAATCAATAATAATAATACATTCTTTAATTACATCAGAAAAATGAAAAGGGAAAATGAGTCTAATATGGCATTAATAAACAATAACTGATCACCCACGCATCCACAGGACATTTATTTATTTATCTGATGCATGTATGCATACATATATGTTAGAATGTATGCATACATATATGTTTGAATGTATGCATGCACAGTTTGATATCAAGCATGTACAAGTACATTGACTTCCCAAGCATTTTCAGAAGTACAAAACTGACTTAAAGACATTTTGTGCAAATTTCATTACAAGAAAAGACATATTTCAAACTACTACAAAGATGAGAAGGAAAGACATCCATTAAATAACTACTGTTACAGGTAAAATTAACACCTCAAGTTCCCATCTGCCCATACAACACATCTGGTGGGTTCTTATACAGTATCAAGGAAAACTGAACAAAATAAAGCCTAACTAAAGTCCTATCAGTTATGATAAACATTACATTAGCATGTAGACATTTCTATGACTTAGGTTCATAGTTTCTTAGGTGCTAACTAGGCTACCAACCATAAGGGTCTTTTTAAGCCTAGCCATATATCCCAAATCTCTGACAAGTTCTGGTACCACTGATAAGTGTAAGCAGGGGCTTCAGGAACCAACTTGCAGTGTATAAATTATAAAGGGGGTTGACGAGTAACATCAGACCAGAACAATTTAACATCTAGCTACCTGAATAATATTCTATGGAAAATCTGCATATCAAGGGACATGGCTTAGATGAAGCCATGGAAGTTTAGTAACTTTCAAACATCTATTTACTCTACATCCTGGATGCAGTGACATTTGCAATTGCTTGGTAGGTGATTAATATTAGCTATGAACCTTGCATAACTTTTTTTATTCCTTGTCACTTGAAGGGGCATGTTGAAATTTACAGAGCAAATTTACTAAAATCTCTTTCAGTTATAGAACATTCATAAGATGGCCTTTTTTTCAGTACTAATTCACCTTGGTTTTGTGAGTAAAGAAGAAAACCTTAGCACAGACTGAAAGCATGATGCATAAAAAGGAAACAGAAGTTTAGGTGCAGCAATTTACATGTGAGAAAAGCAAGTAATGTGGTGGCTCTCACAATAATGCGTAACCCGTTTGCTTTCTTTATAGGAGAAGCAGTGGTACTAATAGTGGTCTGAGATGGTACTAATTCTACAAATTCTGATGTCTGATGATGGTAGGTTGAAGTATACTTATGATGCCTGAGGAGTTATTTTTTTTGTTTTACATGTAGTTTATATCTTAGCCATAAATACGGGATGAGCACATTAATGCCCATTGCTTTGCTTACTTAGAAGGTAAAGACGTGTGTTAATTTATAATGGAACCTGAGCTGGTTTGCATCCATTTCCATTTTTATTCTTTGCATTGTTTTTAAAGGATAGTGTGATGTCCAGCCATGCCAACGTATTGGCATCATTTAAAGTGAGCTGAACAGTGCAGAAGTAGATTTTTCAACATTTTTGTGCCCCAAGCATCATGACTACCATTTTGATTAAGTTAACTTAAGATTATTTTTTATTTGTCTAATAGCAGTTATTGCTAAATTCAATTTATTTCATTTTTTGCATAGCAGCACCTAAAATATCTGATATAAGGATCACAAGAGTTGTTTTTTATGTGTTTATTTTATTTATTTGATACAGGGGAGCAGTAGCTGTTTATATCTGGTATATGTAACCAGAGTGAACTGGTTTGAGAATCGAGGCTTACTATATAGCTTTCAGCTGGTGAAATTATATTCTGCCAACTGTTTTGAGCAAGAGGACATATTTGACCTAAAGATGGAAATTAGTTCCACTAATTTTTCAGGCCATTGTGTGTTTAAATATCGAGTACTTTGTAGCTGAGAGTGGTTCTATCTCATGATGTTTAGTCATTTACTTGAGTCCAACACATCATGACCTGAAGGATTACAGGCCATTGTGTGTTTATATACTGAGTACTTTGTAGCTGACAGTGGTTCTATCTCATGATGTTTAGTCATTTACTTGAGTCCAACACATCATGACCTGAAGAATTTTAAAACACCAGAGCAGTCTGCCAACAACTGTTCCTTTATGCTCTTGCAAACCCATATTCACTACTTCAGTAGTGCTATATGTCATTGTCAGCCATTGCCACCTCTTCTTGTTTTGCCTTTATTCTTTCCCATCATCAGTGACTTCTACAGAAAATCCTGTCTTTGCATTACATGACCAAAATATGTACTATCAGACTTTCTGAAGAAACATCTGGGTCTAGTTCTTTATGTATTGATGGATTCATATTTTTGCAGTAACAAAATTCTGAAAACTTTTCTCCAACAGTAGATAAAAAGCACTGATTTTCCAGTGCATGTTATAATCCAACTCTCACAGCTGTATGCTGTTAATAGGTAAAAGCATAGTTTTGAATAAGCATGCCTTTGCTTTTTAATATCGTATCATAGCTTTCCTGCCAAGAATTAAGCATCCTTTAATTTCATGGCCACAGTCACCATCTGCAGAGATCCAGAGCCAATAAAATAAAATAAAATCTTTCACTGCTTCCACTTCTTCCTCATCTATTTTAAAGACTTGATAGAGCTGGGTACTGTAATCTTACTTACCTTTTTATAGTGTGCTGTAAGCCGGATACTGTGCTGCCTGCTTTAAACATCATCATCATCATCAGCCTTTTCTACTCGTCCTCATTTTCAGCCATAAGAATGATGTCATCTGCATACCTAAGGCTGTTAATGCTTTTCCCAACAATATTGATTCTGTTATCTGATTCATCTGACTCAACGTTCTGCATGATATATTCAACATATAAATTAAATATTAAGTAGGGTGATAATTTACTACCTTGCCACACTCATTTCCCAATTTTGAAACGTAAAGTTATTCCATGTTTAAGTGTAACTGTTTGCTTTTTTTCTCTGTATACAAATTCCACAGGGACCAAAGAGGTGACTTGGTATCCCAGTTTCTCTAAGAACTTGTAACATTTTGCTATGCTCAACATAATCAACAGCTGTAGACTACACAATAAAACAAGAGTAAATGTTATGACACTGCATTGCTTTTTCTGTTTTGCAGTGGATGTTTGCATTTGGATCTCTGGCGTATCTGCCTCCTCTAAGAACAGCTTCTGCATCTGGCAGTTGTCAGTTTATATATTAATGGGAGTCTAGCTTGCAGGATTTCAAACATAACATTGCTAGCACGTGAAACAAGTAGAATATAAAAGTTTAATAATTTGAGCACTCTTTAGCACTTCATGTTTTTTTTTTTGGGGGGGGGTGGATTTAAATAAACATTTCCCAATCCAGTAACAAGAGCTGTGTTTTCTAAATTTGCTGCTGCATTACCAACACTACTTTAAGAGTATAATTTTAAACAATTAAACAGAATTTCATCATTTCATTTTCTGGGCGCATTCAACTTTGCTTTCCGGGATCTCTGTTTCTAAATCAGAGGACATGTCATCATACGTATAGGGATAGAAGAGACCTTTTTTCACAGTTCTTCTGTATATTACCTCTTCTTAATATCCTCTGCATATGCAAGGTCCCTCCAAACTTTTTTTCATCATGAGCAATTTTAAATTATGTTTCCCTTAATATAGCCAATCTTATTGAATAGATCTTTTCCATTCTGTTATGGCTTGGATATGTGTTATTGTTGTTGATAATAAATCCATTAACTGCTAATACTAATATTAACACTAATATTAATACTAATACTAATAATAATACAGATTTAGTTGGGATTAAATTACAGCATGAATTACTGACCCCCTAAATACTGTCAAAGTCCTGTTCACTGTTGCAGGAAAAACAATGAATATAAACATTCATCACTGGCTAATTGTTATCTTTATCACTGTTAATATTAAATATTTCTCATTTTCTTGCTCTATATGTAGATGTTTTATCTTCAAAACCAGTGTATCAAGCATAGCAAAGCTCATAGTTCTACACTTCACTCGTTTCATATAAATCAGCCTAAAATACAAAATATTTTTGAGTACCACATATGGACTGCAGCATCTGCCTCATTTCGAGGTGATAACAGCATTTTTCTTCTGAATCAGTCCTGCCACACTCACATCCACGGGAGTTCAAATAGATGGCCCCACATAAGAGTATTTCTTCCACTGTATATCCAGCAAATCTTCTTTTGATGATTCAGTCCATTGTTTGGCTTGGTTGTTCCTTAACAACACTTCTCCTGTCAAAAATGAGACCAAACAGACAACTGCTTCTGCAGGATACTAGAAAGTGAGTCTGTGTACCTTTTTGAGTAACTATAGTTATCAGAAAATTAAATTAGATCTGAAAATTCTGGCTCATAAGTGACTCAGAGCTGGTAGAAAAAAATCTGTTATTAAATATTGTCTGGCTATTTTCTAGAGCTAAACTCATTGTTAAACCAGTGATATTATATCTCATTCCCACCTCTCTAGACTTCCTGGACCTATTCAAGACTTCTTCTTTCTTTCAATCTCCAGAAATGTATGAATCTTCTGATAATGTGTCTTGCCAAGTCTGATTTACTTAGTTGACAAGATTGATATATTCAACAACCACTGGTCACTATGTGCCTGATAAAGTCATTTGTTCTGGAGTTATAGGCATCATAGGCTTACTTCCTTTATATCCCACCAGCAGCCCAATTAAATGCAAATTAATATACATCAGAAATGTTCTTTTATAATTTTCATTGTAAAGTTTCATAAGGAATTGCAATTCCTCTATTTTAGAAGAGCAAGCTGCACATATACCTTTCTGTTCCACCAATGATGGATGTTGACAGTCTAACATTTGCTGTATTATCTTATAATTCTTCATTGGAATGCTAAGAAAGTTCTTTCCTGGACCTAGCATCTTTTAGTACTTCTTTTAGAATACTTGTGAATAAGTTTATTGAGGCTTGTAAGGACAGGTGTGCTTTTCAGACAGCAAAATGTACCCAAAAAGTAGCAAAAATGGATAAAAATATACCAAAATGCTCCCAGTTATGAGACATGGTCAACTGCAACCACTCATCATTCCTAAAACTTCCTGAAAGGAAAATTTCTCCAGTGAGAAGAAAGAAGAGAACTTATTTCAGATAGGGTTACCACCTGTCCCACTTTGCGAGGGACAGTCCCTCTTTGGGCAGTTGTGTCCTGCAAAAAATGTGAAAAAATGGCAAATGTCCTGAGATTTTAGGACAAAATTATTTTCTATATTTTATGTCATAGTTGCATAAAACAGTTATTCTGTATCTGAAACACCTAAATGTTATAAGAAACATAATAAGGAACTAAAATGCTACAAGAATAGACTTTTATTCATGCAAAAAACTGAAGTTCTGCCCTTTGTACTGGCCGTGGGTATGTTTTGCCCTGCAAAATCTGATGTTTGTAGCACAAATGTCCCACTTTGGGCATTTGGAAAGGTGGCAACCCTAATTTCAGAACATATTGACTTATGCATTGCCTAGACATGTAGAATGTACTTAAAGTAAGACCATTTTCCTTCAACCTATTTATGACTTGTTTCAAATTTTAATCACACTTTTCCAAAATTTTATATAAACAAAAACAGTGTTCATACAGTTTTTTATTTATTTATCATTTGTTAACCAGGAAAGTCTGAATTGGAACAAAGCCAATTTTCAGCGGAGGCCCAAGGAAAAATGCTCCATATGCATGTGTTAGGAAACTGGAACACCTGGAAGAAACCCACACAAATGCAGGGAGGAACTAGAAAACCTCTTGCTGGGAGGTGACAATGCACCCACTGCACCAGTGCACTGCCATTTTAAAAAATTCAGATTACTTGATCACTTCTGTAATTTTGTTAACTCAGTGAAATATCTCAGCAGTTAATTTTACACAGAATATCAGCCTTTTTTAGTTTTGACCCCTTTCCACTACCACTACTTATTAGTCTTTGTTTCTAATTGACTCATTCATACTTTTGTATAGCAGTATCCTCCAAGAAGGCCTGACACAGACCAATAACAGGTGCCAAAGCCATTGTTTGAAACTCAATGCCAAGAAACAGAGAACAGTACCCTTTGGGAGGAAGATTACCCATGGAAACTACCTCATTGATAATACAGCCCTAACAGTAGACCCAGTGGTCAAGGATTTAGAAACACATATAGACAGCAACCTGACATTTGACTATTATATGTCTGTGGTAGCATGGAAGTCATTCTATGTTGTACAACTTACAAGCAAGGATCTAAGACCAATACATCATTGTTCCACTGTACTTGGCCCTATCAAACCAATCACTGAGTATGTACCTGAACAGACATATGCAGCAATCTGTACATCCACAGAGGTTCTTCCCAAAAAGAATACAATGCGTAAACAACATGTCCTACATGGACCATCTCAAAGCCCTATCCTGTACTCTGTCTCCTACAGACTGCTGAGAGGCGATCTATACTGCCTAAAGAAGAAGATTAGCCACCGAATACACAAAAAGCTATGCAAAAGAATAAAATCAGTCCACAATTCTTTTGCTATCTGGCACACAAAATACATCCTTACACTTCATCTTAATTTCTGTTTTACATCTCAAAAAAGTAATGTTATTACTGTTACATATTTCCCTATTTCATATTGGACATAAAATGCTCAGTGTGGGGATTCCATGTGAACATTTTCAAAAACAAAAAGATGCTCTTTTACTAGTTGACTTTAATATTATAATTTTAATTTAAATCTAAACAATCGGGTAGTATGTTTGTTTCAAGAATTTCCCTTAAGACTTTGGAATTATGGCTTTGTAGTTCAGAACAATTTTATATAACACTGATAATATAGATTTTGATAACATATTATCTGTCATCTTAGATTTTATATATGTTAATAAATTACAGGAGTTAATTTATTTCACCCTGACATATTTTGTTTCATACATTTAAATGTAGCCTAACATACTGAATCAAAAACCAATTATCCGCTCCAAATAATTTTTTTATCTAGCCTAAAATACTATATCAGCAGCCAATCTTCTGATTTTAAACTATTTTTTTTAATTATATCAGCTGCATATTATAAACTAGCCAATTAAAGAAATCAAACCAATAGACTGTCATGTTTGCCACATTTAAACTTTCAATAAATATAGAAAATCTAAATGTAAAAAAAAAGATTTTTATACATTAAGTTTTTGATTTTTTTCCAAATATTATTAATATAATTTGCTTTTATTTGAGGAGATATGAAAAAGTACATAATTGTTTAAACCTTTAACATGTTATTATCTATAAGAGTTAAAAACTGATGAGTTATTTTAAATGTATTATTAATACATGTGTTGTATATACTTTCCATGTTGCTGTTATCCAGCCACAATATAACTTTAATAATCAAGACAAAGGGCTAAAAAATATTTCTCTGTTCTCTGATGTTTTAATGTTATAGGAAAAGACTATTGTGTGAGTATTCTGATGACAAAGAAATGACAAAAAGAGATGATTAACTTTCTTGGTATATTCCTTATTAAGAAATATAGGGATGGATTCAAAAAGCTATTTACAGATAGAGCAGTTCAAGGAAGGAATACTTCAGTGTACCAGCGACAGACGTGATTTCAGAAGATACAATGCAAGCAGTCTGAGTACTTAAGTATTCAGTGCAGGATAATTACAGATTTTGCACATGTCCATCAGATTACAAAACACATTATGTGTGCCCAATGTAACTAAAATGCAACAAACTACAACGTTGACTCTGTTTCCAAAATCCCCAGTGTATGCCATACTGCAGTGCAGGGAATGGAAGCTATTACCATGGATTACAATGGAATCGATAATAATACTGAACAAAAAAAATGCTACCTGCAATGAATTAACTAAAACAAGCTGTGGTACTGTAAATTATGGAGGAGGTTGTGGCTATGCATCCTAGAAGACACCCAGTTAGAGAGAGAGCAAGGCTGCATCTAAGCCAACTGCCAGATCAACAAATCCTTGACAGGTACCACTTAGACAGACAGCTGGTGCAAGCTGTGTGAAACATGTGTGTCCCACCTATGTCTATGAGAACACTGAAAGGCAACCCTGTCCCTCTTGAAACAAAGCTGTTTTTCAGCCTGGATGTACTGGCAGCTGGTTCATTCCAAAGGCACATGGGGGATGCTGTAGGAGTGTCACAGACAGCTACCACTCATATCCTGTCATAATTCCTGACAGCAATGTGCAAAAAGGTGGACGGTACACATACTTTCCATCTACCCCAATAAAGAGGAGACTATTATGCAACAGTTCTACAACCTTGCAAACTTCCCATTTGATGTAATAGACTGCACCCACATCTGTATCAAGACCCCAGTTCTTCCAGAAGACCAGACATCAACATAAAGGAGTGGCCATCCCTGAACTGCCAGTTTGTGGGTACATTGGATGGCAGCATAACAAACATCATGCCAACACACCCAGGAAATGTCCATGATGCTACCATATGGAGGTAAAGTGGTCTGTGGGCTGCATTCTAGCAAGATGAAATACCTGAGGAAATACTAGAGAGTAAGTACAAGAACACAGCTAGAATGTCAGCTAAGGATGCCATGCTTCTCAGTTGTACAGATGTTTGCAGAATGTCCAGATTTATGCCTCATACCTTTGATCCGTTTTTCTCAAAAGTGTGGTTTTCTAGGAAGTCATTGTCAAATAATTGAAGATGGATGTCAGAAAATAATGACATACCTCATACCCTTCAGAAAATTCATGCTAATGCAAAACCTATTAGTCTATCAAATTCATAAGTTTGTAAGAGCAATATTTAAAAATTGTCCCAATCTTTGGGCCTTTGTCACCCCATTATTTATGGCTTTGTCTAGATTTCTTGCTTTAAGAGGTTGAAAGGTATGAAGGACACCTTCTCTCAACATTATCTATGATGGTAACATATGCGTTTACCCCCCATTAGTGACTGTGGTTATCCAATTGGGCCATGGCTAATGGCCCTGTACAGAGAACTATCAAACCCTGCAGAGTAGGACTACAACAGAGCTCATGCAACAACATGAAATACCATGTGTCTGGTATACTGAAAGCTAGGTTCAGATGTCTGGACACATTTGGTGGTGCACTGCAATAGACACCTATGAAGGCAGCACAGGTGATAACTGTATACGTCATGAAACACAATATGCTAACAACAGTACATAGAGGCTTCCAGCTGCAAGTGTGGGTCTACTACCCCAAGAATCCCAAATATCTAAACATGACATCCCGCAGCTATCAGAGGAGTAGCAGGAGAACTAAAGGGGCAGAAGACACAAGTGTGGGCAATGGAGGGTGGAAAACCACAAGTCCAAGCCCAGGCAACACGGAAGCATCTGACACACAACTTTGAGTCATGACAAGCCACACATACAAAAGTACACAGAATAAACACTGATATTCAGGGGTTTCTCCACCACAGCAGCACAGACTACATCAAGTGGCAATTACCCTATAGAGTTACACATTGAGCATTAAACATAATAGCATAATCATAATATATAACACTACATATACAATTCTATCCTAATATGGATCATTAACTCAGGCCACAACTGACAGACTATGGCAGACAACAAGGGACACACATCAGTGAAACACATTCCTATCTGTTCACTATCAAAAGATGCAAACGGGAAAACAACTCAGGAAATAATGCAGAGCTATTTTCAATATCACAAGCAACATATATAAATGTAAAGTAGGGATAAACTATTGCATTAATTGGGGTTAAGTATGGATAAACTAATGTATTAATTGGGGTTACCTATGGTTAGTAAAAATTTTGGACCCACAAAAGTAAAGCATTACTGAGGCAACCATTAAAAAGCAAACTGTAACGCTCGCAGCCTGAAAAATGTTTCACAAGTCCAAATCCTATAAAACACACTTTATTCACACACAAAAAAAAAATTGATTGAGCACTTTCATCCAGTTGAATGCAAGGACTTCATCAGACCCCCATGGTATCAGACTTCACAACACAGACAGATGAAATTACCAGTGGTCTGCCAGCAACAATCATTGCCATGGAGCGAGACTGACACTACCAGACAGCGTGGATCAACTGTCAGTATTACTGTTACACAGACTAGGGCACCCATGCTGACAGCTCACACTGCGTTTTGGTCTGCATCTACCATGTATGGAAACATTTGTCCCAGGTTGCTCCACAGAAGAGACTGGGGAGGTGATGTCAGCATGTGGAGATACATTTTTGAAAAGAGCATGAGTGCGAGTTGACTGTCTGGTCATGACTGCCCTGCCCACATCAGATGGTCTTGAAGTGAAAGTGTGTGCACATTGCAGCATAAGCATAGATGCCCGATGGCCAAGATATGGTCTGCTGAAAGAGGGCTTGCTTCTCCCGTGTGGCAGTTGGCTAAGCACAGTCAGGGCATGCAGAACCCTGCTTGTACTATGGCAATACTGTAGCCAGGGATCCAGTGAACCAAGCAACACATAACATGCTTTTATTCTGTGTAGGAAATGATGCCATGATCTACTATGTCTGCACTCTTGACCTTTGTGATGTACACCCAGCTATTGTGTAAAAATTATCTGTGGCACAAGCAAGTGTGCAGATATCAGATCCATGGCATCAATGGGAAGATTCATTTGCCTGTAGTAGTAGGTGGACACCCTCTGTCATGCACCACGCACACTAGTCTCATGCCCACATCTACTGTGATGGGCATTGTCAGTGTGTTGTGGGGAACTATCAACATCACTAGCAGACTTAACATGGGGCTGTTGTCTACTGGACTCATCTTGTCCACCATCTGATGTCCCCCATTGTCTGAATGGCTGGACAAATTGTCTTCCACATCTCAGGATATAGCTGCATACATATGACTGCCATCATCTGGGCTGTATCACCATGTCAGTGTTCTGTGTGCCAGGGGCAATGGTTCATAATGAGACACATAAGATCTCACATTGGGATTATTGGATGGGCTAATGGAGAATAAAGGCACATGATGAGCTAAAAAAAGAGACAGATAACACAAGTCTGGAGAATGTACATCCATCATATGCTATAAATCACTAATGACATATGACACATATATCTCACTAAAATATTACAGATAATAATGATTTACAATGAGGTCTTGGGGTATATGGTCCATGGAATCTATATAGTAGGGAATTGACAACTGTGTTTCACATACAACATAGATGACATATGTGAGGAATATAAGCATAGCACACACTTCACAAGTCCTTGTGGGAAAACAGAGCTGGAAGAGAAGGATGAAATGCAACTGTTACAGGGAAGATCATGTCAAAACAGCATTGGTGACAGGCCTCATGGGATCTATTGTGACCTCCCACAGCATTAATCATATTGGTGAGGTTGGTCCAGACTTCATTCCCCCATATGCCCATCTAAGGAGTCTCTATCCATGTTGCTGCAGAGCATCTATTATAATCTTGTTCTCCTGTGGGGAGAAATTGTTGCCCCTAGGAATGTTTGCCATCTGAAATACCATTTTATATGTGCATGGCAAGATTCACGTGGAGGCCCACATATGGAAATGATTATGCGGACAGCTTATGCCACTGTAAACCCCTATTCAGTCCTGTATAATGCAAAATTCTAGGAAACAGTCCCTATGCCATATAGTACTGTGACATGTAAAATCATAAAACAATGCTTGAATACATAACACTTGTAACAGCAACATAAGTTTCAGTATCTGTAGAGGCTGTTTGTGAGGTCAAACCCCTTATAGTGGATATTAGAGTAATGGAGGTCCAAATACAGCAGCATTGTGCCACAGTAACCACATAGACTGCTTGCATTTCACATTAACATACTAACACAGCTCTTTAGAATTTTTACAACAAATTATCAAACTGTTAAATTTGTTGGTTAATGCTTCCTTTGACGTTTATGAGCATCTTTATTCCATAGCATGCCATCCCCTGTTATTGTGGTTATTAATCCCATTTGTGCACATCCATATAAGTTCTAAAAATTTGGCACATTAACCAATAGCTTAGCATAATTGGAAAATGCTCCTTGTAAGTACCCAATAGGTATTGTTAAATGGGACCATATGTAGCACATGCCTGTTATCTTCCAGTGATCTGATAACATGATATAAACACCACTTTAAAATATTGATTTTGATGCATTTACAGATGAAAGTACTGCTGCGTAAGAACTGAGTGGAACCTCAGTGAACAATTTTCTGACTTGTAGTTTTCTGCATTTGGTATTATCAACATTATTAACATTATTAAGGTGGCTACTTCCATGGGAATTCAATGTTTTCAAGCACCCAATTTGACTGAGGATGAGATCACTAAGATGCTGACCATCTACAATGGAGTGGAGCATTGCATGAGAGCCAGACCATGAAACTTCACAATGACTGAGATTTGGAACAAGATTGCAAGGCAGCATCAACAACATATGGGGATCTGTCAGACTGGAGTGCAGGTTCATCACCACTACAATGACCTGCATCAGTGGGATGCAGAGGATCTTCGTCGGAAGGTTGCTGAGGTGTGTTGACAGACAGTGGATGCCTACAGTAACTGTCACAGTCCTACATATACCTGAACATTCCTAAAGAATTCAGAGATATAGCCGTGCCACAGATGCATCTGATACATGCTTTTTAAAACCATTAAGTAGTTATTCTGACAATTATCTCATGTGAATAATTAAGAAGGCATGGTGACTGTTCTCCCTATAAGTATGGGTTCTATTCCCATGGTGTTTATTTATTTGGTAATGTTTATAATGTACATAATATTGCACATTGAAGATCTGTTTTCCAATGTATAATGACCTAATTTCACACATCCACTATAGTTGTGTATCATTAATACGTATAATGCCCTGGCTGCTGATGACTGTACATTTCTTAGTTAGCCAAAATACTTCAACAGTGTCACCTAGTCTACCTGTGTATGTGTGAATAATAACTCAGAAGTAACTTCATTAGTCCATTACTTTTAACAAAGTGAACATTCTTATTACAGTCCTGTTTGTTTAACACTAGAGGAATGCATGTCAGACAGGCTACACATATTTTTTCAGTTGTAATATTTGATTATAGCTATTTGTGTGGATCATGGCGGTCTATAGTGTTTATGTGTCTGATATTTCCATATTCATCCATTATCCGCAGGAATACAGAAACACAAACACAGTACTAGTTCATTCAGCAGAAACACATGCTGGCTGTTAGCTCAGCCTGTAAAGATGCAAAACACCATGCATATACCTTGGCAGGATATGTGTTCAACTCCACATTGGGGAAAGTTGTCATTATATTTCATAGTTTCATAGTTTCATAGTATAGTACTAGGCTATCTGCCCTGGGGCATTTGTAAGCCTAGCCATAGTGATGTGGCTTTTGCCACCCCATGAAATGGTACAAAAATGTACAGAATAAATCTAGAATACTGTGCCTCTGTCTAGTAGTGACACAATGAAGGTCCCCTTATATAATAGAATTAGTTTACTGTGCCCCTGTATAGCAGTGACACAGATGTGACCCCTGGGGTAAACTTTTGATCTCCCATCCACTCATCAAGATTTCTCTTAAAGAGAGTCAGTGAGGGGCTCTGACTAATACGAACTGGGATCCTGTTCCAAAGCATGGGAAGCCTCTGGGTTATGAATCTATCCCTCCAGCATGTCCTATTCATACTTGTGCCGAGGTTTAAGTCTTTAGCTCTCGTGGTCCTGATGGATTTGGATTTTTTGAGGTGGAGCATGCCCATCAAATTCTGATTCGACATGGCCTTGTACGTCAGGCAGAGATCACCTCTGAGCAGGTGGTATGCTACTGAATAGAGCTGAAGTTTCTTTAGTCTGGCGGAATAAGACATATTTTGGAGACCCTTGATCCTTTTGGTGAGGTACTTTTGTGGTCTCTCCAGCTGTTGCAAGTGCCAGGTGAGGTACATACAAAATGGGGCATTGTACTCAATCATGGGTCTGATGATGGAGGAATATAGGGGTACAATGACATCCTTGGATCTGGATGTGAATCCCTTCATGATGAGGTGTGCAAGGTAGAATGTTTTTCTAACCACTTTGGCAACGTGGGTGTCAAATGAGAGGTCGCTGTCTACTTGGGTCCCTAGGTCTCTGATTACCTTTTCCGTACTCAGTGGGTTTCTGTCTATGTGATAATTTGTGGGTACTTTGTTTTTTCCAAAAGGGATGACTATACATTTTTTGGCATTTAGTTTAAGGCCGTGACTACGGCACCAGTTGTCCATTTCAGTGAGGCCTTTTTGTAGGATGTGTGTGTCTGCTGATGTATCGACTATGGCGCCTAGTTTGCAGTCATCTGCGAACTTTGTCAGCCACAGCCCTCCCATGTTTGCTTTAACATCTGAGAAATAAATGCTGAACAAGAGGGGTCCCAGGACAGATCCCTGTGGGACACCACTTGTGACTGGCTTTGAGTGTGACATTGCTCCAGCGATTTTAACTTTATGGGTTCTGTCCTTTAGCCAGTTTGCAACCCATCTAGTGACATAAGGGTTTACTTTTAAGCTGTTTAGCTTATCTATGATGCCTGAGTGGGGTATTATGTCGAAGGCCTTAGCCAAGTCCAGGTATGCTGTATGGACTGCTTTGCCCTCATCAATGGCTCTAGTGACTGTTTTGAAAAAGTCAACCAGGTTTAAAAGGCAGGATCTGCCCTTCACAAAGCCGAACTGGGTGGGGTCAAGTGTCTGTAGGTCCCCTATGTCTCTGTTTATGAGTTCCATAATGATTCTTTCCATAGCTTTGCATACCAGGCTAGTTAAGCTTATGGGGCGGTAGTTTCCAGGCTCTGTAGAGGCACCCCCCTTGTGGAGTGGGACCACTGTTGCTGTACGCCAGTGTACAGGTACATATCCCGAAGTAAGGCTAAGGTTAAATAGCATTTTTATGTGTGGGTTTAGCTCCTCTTGGAGTTCACGTAACACGCACCCCGGGATACCGTCAGGTCCCATTGATGCTGTGTTTTTTGCTTTGTTTAGGGCAGTTCTCACTTGGACATCTGAGATGACAGGGAGATTACATTCAGCTGGGATAAATATTTCTTATTTTGGGGGTGAAGGAGGCGAGAAATTTGCACTGAACCTGTCAGCCAGAATGTTAGCAATATCTGTGGGTTCAGTGTATTTTTTGTTGTTGTGAACCAACTCTGAGCATATCTGAGGGTTTCCGCCCAGGTTTCTAACATAGCTGAAGAAGGCTTTGTGGTTATCTTTAGTGTCCTTAGCGATTTTTCTCTCAAAGTTTGCCTTGGATGTTTTTATGAGAGAACGTAGTTTTCTGCTAATGCTGATCAGAGACGCCTTCCCTTCATGGGATTTCGCTCTGACGTGCAGTAGCTTCCTTCTTTGTTATACAATTTGTTTATGGCTGAGGTCCACCAGACAGGACACTTACATTTGGTGGAGAGGGACTTGGATTTGTTTGGGATTGCATGATCCATGCATTCTTGGATATGTCCATAGAAAGCATTTGTGAAGGATTCGGCATTGCGGGATGTGGTATCCACTGGCACAGTGGGCTTAAAGGATACCATCTCCGTCTTAAGAAGAGTGAAGTCTGCTTTTGAGAAGTTTTTCACTGTGGTCTTTTGTGCTGGGGGTGGAGGTGGGATATGTATATCCAGGGTGATTAGTTTGTGGTCAGATCTCACTAGTGAGGGGTATACTTCCGGTGTGGAGCATTTTGTCCCCATGTTTGTGATGATCAGGTCTAGTATATTATCTCCCCTAGAGGGAGAGGTGACTAGTTGTTCCAGTGCATTTGAATTTATGAATTCCAGGAACCTTTGGGCTAGGGTATTAGGGCTAGAATAATGTACCCAATCTATGTTTGGGTAGTTGAAGTCTCCCAGTATGATGGTATTTTGTGAAACATTCATATCCTCCAATGTCTTCAGGAAGGCTGAGTGGGGTTCTTGAGATTGGGAGGGTGATCTGTAACATGCTACCAGTTGTATAGCAGTTTTGCCTATGGTTAGTTGCACCTGTATGGTCTCTGATGCTTCATGTGTTGCTACTAACCTGGAGGTGTGGGTGTCCTTTATGAATATGGACACTCCCCCTACCTTTGTGGTTCGGCCCGGGTTTTGGGGCCGAAAAGCATGATACGAGGTATAGCCTGGTAGCGTTGGGGTGCTCTCAGGAGCCTTGAACCAGGTTTCAGTTACTGCACAGATGTCGATGTTCTCCATGCTGAGGAGTGCATCAAGTGCCTGCATCTTGAGATTTAGACTTCTGGCACTGAGCAGCATTACCCTTAGTTTTTTTCCATTTTTGTTTTCTAAGGAGGTGGGTTTGTCTTTTGAGCCTTGCCTAAAAAAGGCACTATGGGGGTGGCAAGAGCCTTAGCCAATATCCGGAAGCCCAGTGGTGACAGGTGTAAGCCATCCCTTGCGAAGCAGCGTGGCCTGTCCAACATATCATCCCAGGCAGACAGACATTGGATCCCCTTGGAATGATACCAGTACTCGAGCCAATTGTTAAAGCTGATCATCTTGTCTTTGTATTGTGGTATCATTCTTGGTGAGGGCAAGATGCTGCTCAGGGTCAGGGTCATACCAGCCTGGGCTACATAATCGGAGAGCTCCTCTATGTCTCTTTTCATGTAGTCCAGGGAGGTACGTCTCAGGTCATTCACACCAGCATGGACAATGATGGAGTCATATTTGTACTTGCTTTGGAGTGACCTGAGTGCGTGTGCTATTTGGCGGATCCTAGCCCCCGATAGACAGCTCACTGTCACCTTCTCCTTGTTCAGCCTGGTCAGTGAGACATCAGTGTGTCTGACTATGGAGTCACCTATTACTAGTGTATCAGGCAAGGTGTTTGGCCTTAAGGGCTGCGATTGGTTGACACACTGATTTATTGAAGTATGTGTTGCATGTGTTTTGTTTTGAGGTGGTGGATTTTTGGATGTCTGGTTTGGGAGCCTCTGTGGTTTTGGTAAGTTTTTTATTAGAGCCTCCGAGTATGTCTTTGTGTTTTTATGTGTTTGGTTTGCAGTTGTGGTATGTCTATGTGGGACTGGGATTGTTGTGTGTGTGGTTGCCATCTCCTCCTGTCTGGTCATGCCAGCCCTGGGTTGAGAGAGTTCAGCCTCCAGTTTGGCTATATAGTTGCATCTCTCACATGTATTTGTGTTTGTTGGGAGGAGGAGAGGGTTGTCAGTGTACATGAGACAATTGTTGCATTGTCTCAAGATGCCCAGATTGACCAGCTGAACTGGAGACGACACCAGAAATCTACCACTCGACATGCTAGAACAGTATAAGGGAGTGGTATACCTTTAAGGGAAGTGTGTATTCACAGGGTTGGTAAGTAGATGTAGTGCTTTACTTAGTACGAGAGTGCTTACTTAGTAGAGAAGTATTGAGAACAAGTGCTAGGCTTGTAATACAGTGATTAGTCTGGTTATACTAAGAGTAGAGCTTCCTTAAGGGAAAATTTGAAGAGCAGACTTGGCGGAGCCAGAAAAAGTTTAACCTTGTTTAACCGGCGCTGCGCTATGCGCACAAACGTGCAAAGCCGTGCAAACGTGGATTTTAAACAGTGAACTACAAAAGAGCTAGGAATGGTATCAAACAACCAATTACTACAGCTTCTTGTGCTGAGGTCACTTTCCCCAAGGACAAGTAGGCTGCTCAAGGCTCCCCACTCCCACTGGTGAGCAAAGAAACTTCCTTCTATCCAAGCAAGGTAATGGACAACACAGGAACTACACCACAGCCCAGAATACAGCAATGCCTGTAAACTGGTCTAAACTAGTCGAAGAAGGCGGGAAAACAATAATTATTTTTTTGTTTTTTTGGTAGAAACACACAGAAAATGCAGAGACAGTGATAAATTAGTTACACAGGCTAGCACACTTTAGTGGGCAGCCTCCACAGTTAAATTAAACAAACAAACAAGCAAATTTTCAATCAAATTCTACTAAAATGTAACTTAAAGTGCAGATTTTAAAATAATGCAGCAATCAGATAAAAAACAGTTCAGGCTAGTTCAAGGTAAGCTACAGAAGCTATTTCAAGTGAAAAAAAAGCAAAGATACTTAAATCCAGAAGGTAGTCACTTTTTTGAATTCCTTGCTGCTAGGACCACTCTGTAAACCCACGTGGAGCTTGTCTGAGCAGTATAGCCAGAAAAAAATGCCCAGAGGCGGATTTTAAACAGTGAACTACAAAAGAGCTAGGAATGGTCCCAAACAACCAATTACTACAGCTTCTTGTGCTGAGGTCACTTCCCCCAAGGACAGGTAGGCTACTCAAGGCTCCCCACTCCCACTGGTGAGCAAAGAAACTTCCTTCTATCCAAGTAAGGTAATGGACAACACAGGAACTACACCACAGCCCAGAATACAGCAATGCCTGTAAACTGGTCTAAACTAGTCGAAGAAGGCGGGAAAACAAGGATTATTTTTTTTGTTTTTTTGTTTTTTGGTAGAAGCACACAGAAAATGCAGAGACAGTGATAAATTAGTTACACAGGCTAGCACACTTTAGTGGGCAGCCTCCACAGTTAAATTAAACAAACAAACAAACAAGCAAACTTTCGATCAAATTCAACTAAAATGTAACTTTAAGTGCAGATTTTAAAATAATGCAGCAATCGGATAAAAAACAGTTCAGGCTAGTTCAAGGTAAGCTACAGAAGCTATTTCAAGTGAAAAAAAAGCAAAGATACTTAAATCCAGAAGGTAGTCGCTTTTTTGAGTTCCTTGCTGCTAGGACCACTCTGTAAACCCACGTGGAGCTTGTCTGAGCAGTATAGCCAGAAAAAAATGGCCAGAGGCAGATTTTAAACAGTGAACTACAAAAGAGCTAGGAATGGTCCCAAACAACCAATTACTACAGCTTCTTCTGCTGAGGTCATTGTTATCTTTGTGTCTTTCACACATTGTCAACAATCATCTACATACCTGCTTATAGATATTAACAGTTATTCTGAGCATGCTAACAAATTACTCAATTCTTCATTGGATTACAATGAATATTTCCATAATCCATAATGTTCAGTGAACAGAACCTCTTTCAATGCAGTGTTATGTGTAAAGCTTGGAACAGACTGGTATACATCTGCCAAAAAGTTCTGTGGAATACGCTAACATTTGCAAAATGAATCTCATGTATAACTGTATCATTCTTTATTAAACTGACTTCAACAACCTTCTTATCCTTATATTAGGAGGAAGGCAGATGGTTAGACATACAGCTGGAATGCAGAACAGGGAGATACACTGATATAATGTATGAATTAGGTTTATGATTTGTACTTTGAAAATGAATATCTGTACATGTTTTATGTCTTCTCACATAAAATGCATTACTGTCTCTATCATGTACACCACTTTGCGGTTGTCTGTTAACAGCAGCTGTGTGTTACATGACCACATGGTTCAGTCCTGGGTCCTCCCCTGTTTGGTATCTACTTCTCTGAAGTCCAGGTCAACACGAAGGGACTCTGTCTGACAAAGTTCGCAGATGATTGTAAGTTGGGAACTATTATTAACTCCCCAAGTGATGTTGACATCCTAGAGAAAGGCCTTACTGAGACCAACGACTGGTATCAGAACCATGGCCTTAAGCTCAATGCCAAAAAATGTGTCGTCATCCCCTCTGGGAAAATCCTGGTTCTCATGAGTTACCACATCAATGGTAGTCCACTGAACACAGAAGGCGTTACAAGAAAACTGGGAACACAGGTTGACAACAACCTCTCTTTCGACCACCACATAACCACTGTGGTCAGAAAGTCCTTCTATGAGGTGCATCTCATTACTAAGGGTTTTGCATCCAGGAAGAAAGAGGTCATTGTCTCCCTCTACTCTTCCCTCATTAGCCCAGTCATCGAGTACAATGTCCCAATTGGCATGTACCTCACTAGACACCTGCAACAACTGGAGAGGCTGCATAAAGCATGTCACAAAGAGGATTCTAGCTAGGCCTTAAACACTTGTCCTATATGGACAGACTCAAAAAACTACAACTATTCTCTGTCTCATATCACCTACTTAGAGGCAATCTCTGCTTGACTTACAAAGCCATGTCTGACCCAGTCCTTTTAGAAATGCTACAACTAAAGAAATCCCAATCCCTCCTCACCACATGCTCCAGAGACCTCAACCTCATTACCACAATCAACAGAATGTGCTGGAGGGACAGGTTCATAACCCGGATACTGCCCATGCTATGGAATAGACTTCCCATACATGTCAAACAGAGCACCTCACTGGCCATCTTCAAGAGAAATCTTGATGAGTGGATGGGAAATAGAAAATTCACCCTGGGGATCACTTCAGTGGCTCTTCTTGACAGAGGCACTGGGAACTAAGGCTGGGTGGCACAATGTTAGGCTAATCCTATGAACTAGGCTTGTAAAGGCTCCAGGGCCATTAGCCTAGTATACAGCTATGAACATATGAACCTATGAACCAATGTTGAACTCTCTGAGGAATGAAAGTTTTCATTCTGGATTTTTGGCTGTGACCATTGTGCTGATATGTATTCATGCTTGCAACTTTTTTTCTCTAAATGCACAGCATATTTCACTTTTTGTAAAGCCTAAGCCATGATCTGTATTAGTACTCCACCCCTGCACATTCATAACTCCAAATCTTTTCACTGCATTCCTACCATAAGCTCTCAGGCAAGATGGATTAGATAGGCAGGTAGCTGTCATGCTTAGAGTGTGGACATAGCTTAGAGTTGCAGTTTTAAATCTCAGGCCCTCCAATCTGCGTTCAATTCTATTCAAAGATGTAAAGAAATGTGTATGCAACATTGCTAAATGTGCATGGTGATTCTAGAAAAATATTATGAAAACCTGATCTGAGCAATGAATATCACTATTTGAGAACCATGCCAGTCATACTTGCTACTCTCATTTTGCAGGTGATGAGGACAGTGCTCAGAAACATGCCCTGTGTATTTTTATTTATGTATTTATTTATTTATTATTTATTTATTTATTTATTGACATTTGCTTACCAGGTTAGTCCAGTTGGGCCAGGAGCCCATTTTCAGTATAGACCCAAGGAGAAAAGTTCCAATTACAGACAGATTAAGTATACATAACAGTTTAGTGTACAATTAAAAACATACATAACAGTTTAGTGTACAGTTAAAAATAATCATTAATTGGCTAGCCCTACAAGTTCACTTATATTCTGTATTGCAAAGAAAAAAAATTGTTTTCAGTGTGTGTGTGCGTGTGTGTGTGTGTGTGTGTGTGTGTGTGTGTGTGTGTGTGTGTGTGTGTGTGTGTGTGTGTGTGTGTGTATGGTGTGAGTATCTGTTTTATACCTGGTGGTAAGGTGTATAGCAGAATTCATGAAAGGGGTGGAAGGTATATCTAGAGGAGTAATGAGATGTCAGTGAAATAAATGTGGGAGATAATATACTGAGAGAATTGTAAGATACTGTGGTACAACAGTAATAGTATTGGAGTGTTAAAAAAGTAGGCTGTGAAGTTGTAATGAAATGTGTACTACAGAATAGAACTGGAGCTAGATAGGGTCATGGCAAGTACAACTTTTGGTTCTCATAAAGTGTAGTTTTTCTTTCTTTCTTAAATTGTGAAGGGTGTGTAATGGATCGGAATTGGGATGGGAGGTTATTCCATGCCTGGGATAGGGTGGATTTATAAAGTAGTCTACCAATAGTTTTTTTTTTTTGGTTGGTGATGTCAAGGAGTTGTTGGTTAGAGGTAAAAAGTGTGCGAGTTGGTGTGTAGATGGAAACCAAGGAGGACAAGACAGGGCAGGATGATGGTTTATAATGTATGGAGTGAATAATGTGTAACTGAGATAGAAGAAGTTGTGGGAGTTCTAGCCATTGTAGTGAGATGAGTGAGAGACAATAGTGTGAGTTATGTGGGAATGAAAGTTTTCATTATGGATTTTTGGCTGTGACCATTGTGCTGATACGCATTCATGCTTGCAACTTTTATTTCCCTAAATGCACAGCATATTTCCCTTTTTGTAAAGCCTAAGCCATGATCTGTATTAGTACTCCACCCCTGCACATTCATAACTCCAAATCTTTTCACTGCATTCCTACCATAAGCTCTCAGGCAAGATGGATTAGATAGTGGTAGGAGAGAGGTATGTTGATTACTTTGACTGTTTTTGTAGATAATTCTTGCTACAAGCATTACTGTATATATCAGTTATAATGCAGGAATACCCATCATGCATCAGTAAGATAAGTATAATACTAACTCAATATCTGTGCTTACAAGTCTGATTTAATTAAAATATGGTAAAATATCATTTAGCAGCAAGTCATGTTTTCTGAAGATGGGTTTTGAAATATAGGCCACAACCTAAATGACAGTCAGTTATGTGTAACTTGTCATAGTGATGGCTGACCTAGATGTTTCACGTAATTGCTGTTTGTAACATATGTATTGGCACACTTGTATTTGTGGTTGGGGTTCTCAGTAACTGATCTGTTGTGTATAGCCTGCTGTTTGTATGCTGAATATGTGTCTGTTTTATCTGAGTGCACACTGCCATTGGCAGACTGGGTGGTATGCGATTAAGTTTAATTTGGGTGTTGTATCTACCTCCAGTACCTTTGATGGTTTTGTAAAAGCACACTTGTATCCCATGTCTGGGGATCAACAAGCAGCAGCAGGATGTTATCATATTGCAGAGTAGCGATTGCTAATAAATGTATGTAGGTCATGCATATATTTGTAGACAGACAATACTGTTTGTACAACAAATAGTAGATTCTCATATGTCACAGGCTGTTACTGTGTTTAGGATTGTGATGCAGGGTCAGCCAATGACCATGTTGCCTGGTTCAGCTGTTTTGTCATATGTCTTTTATATTTTCCATGGTATTGTCATCTCACTCTGTCTTTATTATAACAATGTTAATTGGTGGCTGTTCATATGATTCATTGCATACACAGACACATGGAATACATTTCACATTCATGCTCAAACATAACTGGTCAGGGCACACATGCAAAGAAAAAAACATGGAAATATTGATATTCCATCAGACAGTTAGATGGACAGTTTTGAGTTTTCTGAGGCATGCATCAGTATTTAACAGTACTGGACCCAATACTACTGTTATGTTGTCATTTTTCCAGTACTGTTTTGTGAAGTAGAGTTACTTGAATTTTCCATGAGGCAGTGTCAGGGCATGCTTCAATTCAAATGTCAGGAATGTTAAGTGTGCAGGCTTTTCATATGCTTGTCATGCTTAATGCTAGCTGATAAACAACTGTTCAAGTCATGTCATGATTTCTGATGGTAAACTCTGTTTTGCATGCCATGGCATGGTCTTGAGTAAGCTGCACACATTACATGTTGCAGTATTGAATATGTCCATAGGTATAGATAATGGGAGAAAGGGAAGGTGTTGTATGCATGAGGAGCCATCTGCTAGCAGCAAATCTGTTAATTATAATTGTGTTACATAATCATTTTTGCAGAACTCACTTCGATGGGATGTTACTGTTATCTGTTAGAGTGCAGATGTGCACATCAGTTTCAGTTTAATGTCAGCTATGATTTGCATAGAAATTGAAGCCTGATAGACATTTGGTTTTCACTGCTATGATTTTGATTATTGACATACATCACATATGGTGGTACAGTTGACTATGGTCATAACATAATTGCAAGGTTTCATGATGACAGTTTTCAGCCTGTTGATTGTGTCATAGTGGGTATGTTATGCAGACAGGTAGTGCCAGGTATGCATATGTAATTTCAATCTTGTGTTGTGATTCATCTTAACAGAGCATGGGACCCATGGACAATCACCCATCAGACATTGGTGACAAGCTCATGCCAGGTCACTGCCAGAGTCCTCCAATGACAACAGCCACGATGGAGATGAGGATAACAATGAGAAGGCAGGACTTGCATGTGGTATCATCCCTTCTGCACCCTGTAGGAGACAATGCCAGGAACCACAGCAAGACGATTACTGAAGATCCAGGAGATGGTGACCAATTTGTTTCATACACAGATGAGGGACATGATAGGACATGACAATTTAAATCTATTAATGGTTTCTTTATTGAGTTTTAAACACAATGAGAAGGAAGATATGATTTTAACATAACAGTATTAATATATAGAATTTTCTACAAAATTAAGGAAAAAAATTAAAAACTAGCACTTTTAATGTATTCTCTACTAAGCAAATAAAATGTTTTTTTTTTTACACCGAAGCTTAACATAGTTTTAAATTACTAAAGCTTGTGTAATTGATCAGTGTAATATTTATTTTACTATTATCTTACATTTGTTATTTAATAATGAATACCATTTGGCCTTCATCTGTTGATTCCAATTTTTAATTTTAGTTGGTAAATAAATGTAGACATAAGGATTTTGCAGACGACATATAGCAACAATATAAGTCTATATAAAGCACAACATACAGGGCCTTTACCATGCTTTAATGTAGGCATTGCCAAGGTATATTTCCATAATGGGGAATAGCAGAATTATTCTGTATATTAGAAAAACTGTCTTTAATAAAGAGATATTTTTTGAAAAGAATAATGTCTATATCTCCAGAATTATCCCATATAACCTTGTGCCTTTATGTTCTTTAATGTTTTAATTTAACTATTTTTACTGTGGAATAAAAGCACTAATTTGTCATCAAAATCACTGGTGTTGAGTTTATTGTTCTTATAATATGTTTTGAAAGTCAGACACTTATCCTCATTATCTGAAACATTTCTCCAAGATCCTGAAACTTGATTTTTTTAAATAAGATTTGACCTAAAAGTTAAGGTGCTGTGGTTTGATAAAGGCCAAGGGATGATCTTATATAAATCAGTTTTTGTTGCTAGTTCTTAGGAAATCAAAAATCAACCAATTTAAGTTTCTGTGTAAAATACAGATGCATAGGTGTAACTGCACATGTACAGGTATAAACTTTAAAGGGCCTAATTCTTCTTAATCCTTGACATAATGTAATTCTAGTAAATTAATCAAATTTGTCAATTCCTTTGCATAAGCCAATATTCTTGCTTGGCCAGTAGGATTAGTATCTGACTTGTCAATGATGCAAGTAAAATTACAACACGATATTAATTGTCCCTTCAAAATTTTAAATTGAATAGCTAAGCAACTATTTGTAAATTTAGGTCCCAGACCAGGCCTGCAATATGAATTAGCCAAGGTCAAAATTCTATTTTGATATTCAGTGCTATAGTAAACCATTTATTCCTAAATTAAAAAAAAAAGAATTAAAACTCAGAAAAGGAGAGTGTTCACAACCACCATGGCATAAAAACTTTAATAAAACATTTAGGACACAAGCAGATAAAACATAAAACGTGAGCGCTTTCAGGCAAAGCCCTTCATCAGACTGACAATACCATTTAATAACAATTCTTAAATACAAAATCTAAAAACAATGAACCAATGATTAGTGATATTTAACCCGCCTCTTCTTAAGGGCTGGTTTTAAAGGGATAACACCATTCAAACCTGGTGCACTATCAGCTGCAAACTTTATAATCCATTTCATCTCACTGAACTCTGCTATGTTGACCAGGTCCCCCCCACTCTATCACCTATGACAACCTTTTGTATAACCATAAATGAAAAACTGTTGTCGAAATGATCTTTCACATGTTGATATAAAGCATTATGCAAATTTCCTTGACGTATAGCTGATAAATGTTTTAAAATCTTCTCTTTCAACTTACAGTTTGTTTTACCAATATAATAACCAAAACATACATTACAGTGTGCCAGATAGACTACATCTGCCATCTGGCAATCTGCATACAAATGGAATTCATACCTCTTTTGAGTCACTGGATGCACAAAATAGTTATTCTTACTTATGTAGGGTCAAGAAATAAAAAAAAGAACGTCAGGCAAAGCCACTCATTTCTCCACACTATGGTTACACCTCTTATTTTCTCCTTAAAAGAAGATTTTGCCAAACCTGTTAAGGCATTAAATCCTAACTGTGATATATCATACTCTAGTAAGGCTTTTGGAAAAAACAACATCACATTTAAGGTATAAGATATTTAAACAATCCACTTCTTTTGAAACCAATATTGAAGCTGTTAATGTTTTATGAAAAAAACTTTAGCACTGTCATAATTAATAAACATTTTTAAATTATCTTTACTGTTCTGTAAACTAGGACAAATGCAATGGTTATATCAGATATGATGACAAAACCTACCAATCTAACAACGAGACTGGAACATATAAAATTCTAGCTCCTTAAATAACACTTCATATACGTTTCTACTAAAAGAACTAATAAAAAAATAGCATATATACTTTGAAACGTCATCATGTTGGAAACCAATATTTACTAGTTTAAAAAGGAAATGCAAACTACCTAATCTATTATAGTACTCATTCAGGGAGTATACAGCATTTTCCATGGCTAAGCAAAATATATAACATTTACTTGATATTGTTCTTACACTAGTACTTGGTTCATGGGTTCCTATGTGATTACTAGGCTAAGGATGTTGGCGGGCTGTTTTAAACTTACCCATGCTACCCAAATATAGCTGACAAGATTTGATACCCTAGGGGTTATTTTAGGTTCATAGGTTGGTACTAGGCTATCAGCCCTAGGGCCTATACAAGCCTAGCCATAACAATTACCTGGATATTTCTTCCCACAATATTTCCTTCCCTGGACCCCTGTCTAGCAGGGTGACTGATGTGATCCCCAGGGTGAATTTCCTATCTCTCATCCAGTTGTCAAGGTTTCTTTTGAAAAGGGCCAAAGATGCACTCTGCTTGACATGTATGGGCAGTCTATTCCAGAGTATGGGGAGTCTCTTGGTCAGAAACCTATCTCTCCAGCATGTTTTGTTCATTGTGATGACAAGGTTTAGAGCCCTGGAGTGTGTGGCTCTGAGGGATTGGGATTTCTTTAAGTGGAGCATGTCCAACAGCTCAGGGTTTGACATGGCCTTGTTATGTTAAGCAGAGATTGCCTCTGAGTAGACAATATGCCACAGAGTATAGCTGCAGTTTTTTAGATGGTCAGCATAGGGCATCTGCTTTAGGTCTGTGATTCTTTTAGTGAGGTAGTTCTGTGGCCTTTCCAGCTGTTGCAGATGTCTTGTGAGGTACATACCAAATGGGGCATTGTACTCTATAATGGGTCTAATGAGGGATGAGTACAGTGGGACAATGACCTCCTTTTTTCTGGATGAAAAGCCCTTAGTGATGAGGTGTGCCACATAGAAGGATTTCCTGAGTGTTGTTGCAATGTGGTTAATGAAGGTGAGACCACTTTCCACCTGTGTCCCTAAGTCTCTCATCACAATTTCATTGTTAATGTACTGCCATCTATGTGGTAATTCAAGGGTACATGTTTTTTCCCAAAGGGGATAACTATACATTTCTTGGCATTAAGCTTTAGCCCATGGCTCTGGCACCAAGCATCTGTTTCTGTAAGGCCCTTTTGTAGAATATCCACATCAATTTGGGATTCAATAATTGCTCCCAGTTTGCAATCATCTGCAAACATTGTTAGCCAGAGTCCCTTAGTGTTGGCCTGTACTTCAGAGAAGGAGATGCCAAACAAGAGCTTTCCCAGGACTGAACCCTGAGGTACTCCACTTGTCACTTGTCTGGAGCTGGATTTGGAGTCATCTACTTTTACAGTCTGGGTTCTATTAGTAAGCCAGTTGGCAACCCATCGAGTGATGTAGGGATTTATGCCCAGCTTAGTGAGTTTATCAATGATTCCAGAGTGGGGGATGGTGTTGAAGGCCTTGGCGATGTCCAGATAGGCTGTGTGGACTGCCTTACCCTCGTCCACAACTCTGGAGACTGATTCAAGGAAGTCAATCAGATTCAGGAGACAAGATCGTCCCTTCATGAACCCAAACTGGGTGGGGTCCAGTATTTGAAAGTTGCCAATGTCTTTGTTTATAAGTTCCATGATAATGCGTTCCATGGCCTTGCAGATCAGACTCGTCTGACTGATGGGACGGTAGTTCCCGGGCTCCAAGGTGGATCCCCCCTTGTGGAGTGGGATAACTTTAGCTGTGCGCCACTCAGTTTGCATGAAGCCTGAGATGAGGCTATGATTAAACATGACACTTAGGTGAGGTGCCAGTTCATTTTGAAGTTCATGTAGTAACTAGCCTGAGATGTCATCTGGTCCCATGGATGTGGTATTCTTAGCTTTGGAGCATGTGGTTTCTACCTGTGTGGCTGTGATAACCAGAATTGGGAAAACTTTTGGTACTGAAATGGGTCCTTTAGGGGCTGAGAGGGGGTTGAAGTTGGCACTAAATCGATTTGCCAGAATATTGGCAATATCCTTGGGATCAGTATATTTAATGCCATTCTGTTGTAGCTCAGAGCAGATCTGAGCATTGCCATTTAGATTCTTGACATAACTATAGAATGCCTTGTGGTTGTCTTTGGAATCTTTGGCAATTTTATTTTCATAACTAGCTTTGGAGGATTTTATGAGGGATCTCAGCTTCTTACTGAGGCTGGGAAGGGAGTTTTTGCATCCTAGGATTTTCCTCTTTTCTGCAACAGTTTCTTCCTTCTGTTGTATAGTTTGTTTATGGCAGGGGACCACCAGATTGGCTTCCTTTTTCTGGAGGAGAGCATCTTGGTTCTATTTGGGATGGCACAATTCATGCACGAATGGATGTGCTCGTACAGTGTCTTAGTGTAGGATTCAGCAGTCAGACTTTCAGCTCCTGTCTGCATGGGTGTCATGAAGTTTGTCACTTCTGACTTGAGTAGCATGAAGTTGGCTTTGGAGAAGTTTTTTTTACAGAGGTTTCCTTACTGGGGGTGGGATGTGGATGTCAAGGGTGATTAGCTTATGGTCAGACCTGACCAATGAGGGGGTGACCACTGGTGTGGAGCATCTATATCCCATGTTGGTAATGACCAGGTCTATGATATTGGAGCCCCTGGTGGGACAATGGCTTAGTTGATCTAGGGCATTGGAATTTATGAATTCCAAGAACCATTGGGAAAAGGTACCCAAGTAGTTTTCCCAGTTAATGGCATGGTAGTTGAAATCACCCAGTATTAGGGCATTTGGTTGTATCTTAATATTTTCCAGTATGTTTAGAAAGGTGTAGTGAGAATCTTGGGGCATGGTGGGAGATCTGTAGCAAGCTACAGTTTGGATTGCAGTCTTACCCAGTGTTAGTTGCACCTGGAGAATTTCAGATGCATTGTGTTGGGCAACTAGCCTGGAGGTGTGAATATCCTTGGTGAATATGGACACTCCTCCACCTTTAGTGTTTTGGTCTTGGTTTGGTGGCTGAAAAGTGTGGTAAGAGTTGTAGCCTGGTATTGCAGGGGCACTCTCTGGATCCTTGAACCAGGTCTCAGTTACTGCACAAATATCGATGTTCTCTATTTTTAGGAGTGCCTCGAGAGAGTGCATTTTGAGGTTTAGACTTCTAGAATTGAGTAGCATTACCTTCAGATTTTGCATGCTTGTATCTGTTATGGTGGTGGTTTTGTCCTTTGAACCTTGCCTAAAAAAGGCACTATAAGGGTGGCAAGAGCTTTAGCCAGTAACCTGAATCCCAGGGCCGACAGGTGTAGAGCATCTCTAGCAAAGCATCGTGGTTTGTCGATCATGTCGTCCCAGGCAGACAAATATTGGATCTCCTTTGAATGACACCAGAAGCTTAGCCAGTTGTTGAAGTCAATCATTTTGTCCTTATACTGTGGTATCATTCTGGGCAAAGGCAGGATGCTACTCAGGGCTAGGGTCATACCTGCCTGGGCCATATGATCCAAGAGCTCTTCCATGTCTCTTTTCATGTAGTCCATGGAGGTATGTCTCAAGTCATTCACTCCAACATGGACAATGACGGAGTCGTATTTGCACTTGTTGTGGAGTGACTTGAGTGCATGCATTATGTGGTGGATCCTGGCACCTGACAGGCAGCTGATTGTAATTTTCTCCTTGTTCAGCCTGGTGAGTGGGACATCAGTGTGCCTGACTATAGAGTCACCTATGACTAAAGTGTTGAGTATGTTGTTTTGCCTTATGGGCTGTTGTTGGGTGGCACACTGGTGTTGTGAGCTATGTGTCACTTTGGTTGTGACTGGTGTTTGTTTGCATTTTAGCTTCAGAGGTCCTTGTTGCTTGGGTAGGTTAATGTTAAGGGCCCCCACATATGTGGGTTTGGTGTTGCTATGTGTGGGTGTTGATGGTGTGGGTTTTGAAGGGCTATGTGTTGCTTGAGGTGTAGTGCAGGTATTAATCTTCTTCTCTTGACTGTCTAGCACAATCTTGGCTGGAAAAAGGTTTGCTTCCAGTTTGGCTATGTAAGTGCATCTCTCACAGGTTGTAGTGTTGAGTGGTAGTTGGAGAGGGTTGTCGAGGGTTGTCTGTGTACATGAGGCAGTTGCTGCATTGCCCCAGTATGAACAGATTCACTAGGTGGACAGGAGAAATCACCAGAAGCTGAACCTTGGACATCCCTGTTTAGGTGTTTTCTTTGTAAAGTACAAGATCTGTTACAAGCAAGGGTATGGCATCTAGGTCTAAGAGGTATATGTAGGTTTGAGCATGGGTAGTCAAGCATTTGTAGGCTGTTTTTCACTATTAGAAACATACAGTAGGTGCCACATCTGGGAGAAAATTCCAGTTCCCCATCCACTGATCCAAATTACAGTTGAACTGGATTAGGGAAGAACTCTGCTTCACATGGATGGGAAGCCTGTTCCAGAGAAGGGGTAGTCTTTGAGGCACATACCTGTCTCCCTAGCATGTGCTATTTTTGTTGCAAATGAGGTTTACATCCCAAAAATGGGTACTTCTGATACATTTTGGTTTTGTGGATGTGCAACATGTCTCAGAGGATGATTCCTTGTAGGCCAACCATGGATTGATTGCCTGTCAGCAACCTATAGGAACTGAGTACAGGGATACAGCTTTGAAGTCTTCAAAATAGGACATGCAGTTAAAATGTATATTCTTTTTGTGAGTAACCTCTGTGAATGCTGCAAGTGATCTGTCTGATAAGGGCTAAGTACAGTAGAATAATGATAGCCTTAGACTTAGATGCCATACCCTCGCTAGTAAGTTGCACAATATAGAATGATTTCCTTATTACCACATACACATAATGGTCAAAGGCCAGGTTACTGTCTACATGTGTACTCAAATCCCTGACCACTGGGTCTACTCTTGAGGGTGTATTATCACTGTGGCAGTTTCCAGGGGTAGACTTCATCCCATTGGGCTTTTCAGGTCAGACTTCAGCTCCAAATTATCTTCATTTGCATTTACTGGCAAGTTATGCATTTATTTAACCATATAATATTTTGATAAACAGCATGAGCATGCACTTTTTCCTCTCAAAATCATTTAATGAGTAAAAGAAACTAGTACAAACAAGACAATAGAAAAAGAAACAGATCCAGATTCAACAATAAAAAAGAAGAAACAACTTTGTTAAGAGTTATTTCATTATAATTCTTTCATTTCATAATCAAAGCATATGAACTCGGTATCCTTAGCAACTGCTTTCCTAGAATAAAGTCAATGATTACCACAAATAAAAACTGATGAGATATATTCCAAACTAGTGATACAGTAAATTATACTTCTAAGATTTCAATTTCTTCTGGTCATTTGCATCTGAGCAGAAAATAAAAATGCATGTTTTATTAACAAAAATATCCCAGCTTTCATATATGTATGTACATATATGTATATGTGTGTGTACATATATGTAAAGAAATATATAGATATAGATATACAATAGATATATATATATACACTAAAAAGCTTTATATAAATATTAGCATATTTCATTTTCTCCTTAAAAAAGATCATGTGCTATACTTCACATTTTAGTTAATTCTTATACTTCATTATTTATTATGTGTGCATAACATTCCTAACATAGGTCTTGAAATATATATTATATCATACTCAGACACAGACACACACACACACACACACACACACACACACACACACACACACACTTGCATATATAGAGAGTTAGAGAAAGATAAAAAGAGAGAGAGAGCAGAGAGGAAAAGAGGGAATGAGGAAGATTGTATATGTCATTAAAAATAGAAAATATAAATTTGTAGTAGGAAACAAAAATGTAATAATATTGTAGGATGTAGAAGAAGTTTTAATACTGTTTATTAAAGTATTATCTACTCTTCTTCAAATCTGACTTCACTTGCTCCTCTTCACTTGCTGCATCCATTCTCAACATCTCTTTTCCGAGAATGCCACAGCTTACTGATATAAGAGAAATAAAACATCATAGCTAATTTCACATATTAAGCAAGTATAACATTTAAATGATCCCAAAGCTATTTAAACCTAGAAAAAATATATTTCAGTTAATATCAAATCCTGATCTCATTACTTAATCTTATTCATCTATTCTACCTCTGTTTCTGTCATCCTGCTTTATTTTTCTGATCTCTGTTTTCATGCTGTACTCTCCCTTGCCCATTGATATCAGTAACACCATTTAAATCTTGGGATATTGCTGCTTAATATAATATTATCCAGTACACAAATTGGATGTTTATGTAGAGTATCCTTGTATTTTACACCTAATCGATATGTGTGCGGTGGTCTTCCTTAGCCACAGGCACACCAAAACAGTTCTTATCTCTATCTGCAGTCTCTCCTGCCCAAATGTCAACGATATAACAAGCCCAGCATAGATGCCTTCATATATGCTTCTGGTGTACAAACTGTTATAGCTGGCTGTACTGTGACATAAAACAGTTTAACCAGTTATAACTTAAATGTGGTGTGCTCACTCGCAAGGCAAGCCCTTTACAATAAGCTCACCAGTATAAACCTAACCTTGGTGTTGTTACCGAGTTCTTATCTTTTAACTGCATAGCACCCTCCTCTGGCATGACTTAAAAGGTTACACCGTGTTTTTATTCCCTTCTCCCCTTCCTTTCAACTATAGTCAGGGCCAGTAACTGTTATACAGGCATATTGTGCTGCTCTTCTATAACTTACTTACCTGGCTGGGTTTCTGGATCTAGCCTGACTGATTAGTCATTTTGGTGGCATTTCTGCAGTCCATTTCAGCCCCGGTGGGTTCAGCCTTGCTCTGTTCACCCTCAATTTGCTTGGGCTTCACTTCACTCCCCACCCTGCCCCCATTCCCCACCCGCCCCCACTGCCTCTACATTTATACATAGCCACAGTCACCTGACCCCGACAACCACCATCCTCCCAATTCTTATTTAGTGACATCTTGCCACACACCCCTCTCCCTCACTCTTCAGTACTCACATAGTAACAGCCACACTATCCACCTGTCTCTCCATACTCTCCATTACTGCCTTTTACCACTTTGTGCCCACTCAGCTTAATAACCAAATACCCCATCAGAATCCATACACCCCCAAACATATTATCATATCACCTGCCATATATAACTTATCCTGTACTGACCTCTCCCTCCCCACTTACTATGTCACACTAGCTAAGAAACACCCATATCTCAAGTACAATTCACTAATAGAACTATACCTCAAAACTATTATCAGTGTTGCATCCCAACTACTACTTTCAGGAAACATCCACCCCAACCCCGGTCCAACATCAACCCCAAATAATTACCAACCTCCATTTAACCACCAACCTGCAGATTTATTAATACTCAACTTAAACATCTGCAATATCATGAACAAAATAGACGAACACCATGTCACAACCTCCTTATATAATTCCGACATCCTGCTCCTTACTAAAACCTGGCTCAAGCCACATACCAAGGATATCTCCATTACCCCACCTGGATATAACATTCTTAGAGCTGACAGAATAGGCAAACGAGGTGGTGGTGTTACCTCCTCCTAACCCAAAAATCCATCTGCTACACAAGGAATCCACAGATTTCAACAATGCAGAAACCCTAGTTTCAAAACTCCTCATTAATCAGCACAAGCATCTAAATATACTTGGTATTTATCTACCCCAGGCAATAACATGTCAGCCCTAGAGTCAATACTCCACTGGGCTTCCCAATCCCTCCCCCAAGAAACTATCCTTCTAGGTGACATCAATATTGACTGGAACTCCATCCAGTCTCCCACACCAACAAACCACCTTAACTTATACAACTTCACCCAACTCATACACTCACCCACCCATACTGACAAAACCTCAAAAAAGGAATCCATATTAGACTGGATCCTTACAAACAACCCCAATACTGCTTATCAATGTGGTACAATAGCCATCTCTCTAAGTGACCACAATCCAATTTCTTCACCCAACACCAGCTCAAAAACAACAACCCTCCATCTCTTCTAAACACACATAACCAAAAATCTTCCCCACTAACCTATTCTAGGAGGCCTTATATACATGCAGCTGGACCCCCCATCAAAACCTTCCATTAGACCAGGCAGTTGAATACTTCAACTCCACATTCCTAAACATCTTAAACCACCTAGCTTCACCACAAACAATTAGAATTTATAGTAACCCAGTCCCCTGGCTACAAAAATCCATAAGATCACTACTAAAAGAAAGAGATAAAGCCTAGAACACCTGCCATTGTTTTCAAACCCCTATATCTAGGCAAACTTTCCTTGAACTTCACAATAAGGCAAAAAAACAAATTAGAAATGAAAAAGAAAACCACCACCTCTCTCTACAAAACAAGCACAGTTATAACCATCAGAAATTCTAGGCAGCTGTAAACAATATCCTGAAACTAGGTCGAACCTCTATCCCCCCCACACACAATATTGAAGGATCAAACTCCGATATAGCTTCCAATTTCAATAACTATTTTTCCTCCTCTATACTCAGACTTATTAATAACACAAATCCCACCAACCTCCCAATATCCACTAATGCCCAAACAATCAATACCCCCTTCTCACTCAAACCTGTTCCAACATCAACCATCCAGAAGCTCTTATCCAAGCTTAAGCCCACCAACCTCGCTGCCAACAACCTCTCAGCTAACTACCTTCAAATTGCATCTAAGGCCATTGCCTACCCCATTTCTATATTGATAAATAGATCCATCACTGAACACACAACCCCATCTTTATGAAAAGTTTCCTACATCATTCCCCTACACAAAGGTGGCCCCTCCACCGACCTCTGCCTTTCTAAGAACAATCTTGTAAATACTATTCTTTGATATGTAAATAATTGTATCTCACATCTACTGAATATTCTTTTGATATGTAAATAATTGTATTCCATATATACTGTATATCTGACAACAATTGCCTTTCTCAGAACATTCTTGCAAATACTACTCTTTGATATGCAAATAGTTGTATTTACATCTACTGTATATTTTCTCTACATATTTTACTGTATTTTTCTTTTGTTTTTCTTTATTTCACTATATATTGTATTGTATGCTGTTGTTGGAGCTTTTCTCCCTGGGCCTCCACTGAAAATGGGATCCCTGGGCCAAGTGGACTTTTCCGGCCATCAAACTGGAATAAATAAATAAATAAATAAACAAATAAAATGGCATGATTCCCTATCCCCACCTCTCCAAGTACTACTAGGCATTCCCCAGGGTTCCATTCTTGGCTCCCTTCTCTTCAATATCTTTACAAACCAACTTCACTTAGCCACTACAAAAGCCAAAATAATACAATATGATGATGACACAACCCAAATCTGCTCTGCATCCAATCTCCAGCAGCTCCTGCAAAATACCCAGGATTCCTTCACAGACATAGAAAATTGGCTAAATAATTCACAACTGATACTGCTCCCCCCCAAAAAAGCAACTCTTACTATTACATCCAACAAAGAATACCGACCCAACCACCTTCACCATATTTTCTTCAAACAGGACCCCCATCTCTCCAGTCTCAGAGACCAAGCTTCTAGGGATTACTATTGACCAACAATTAAAATTCAACAAATATATATCCCTGACTATTACCAAAGTACATAAAAAGCTAGGGACCCTATACCACTGAAAAAAGTACCTTACCTCTGAATCAAGAATTGCTATAGCCAGAACCCATCTCTTAGCTACCTTTCTATACACATGTCCATTTCTAACAAATCTAAATAAAACCGACTTCAATACATTTTCTACTTGTTACCACAAAACCACTAGATTTGCTACCAGCTCTAAATCTCGTTCTCACCATTGTCATTCCCTAATTGCTCTACAATGGCTTGAGGTCACCAATCTATTACATTTCCACCAAATCAACCTAGCCCATAAAATTCTTGCGTTTATATCAGATGATCAAACATTTAGTTAAGCGAATAACTAAACGTTGATCACAAATAATTGCACACACAAAACATCGAACGTCAGTTTCCACTCAGGGAAACAATGCCGTTGCCCAATGGAAAAAAAAATAAACACAAATGAAGTGAGGGGCTTTGCCCACCACACCCCCTGATGTGGGGGGCTGTGCCCCCCACACACCCCTAACTAAATATACCAACTCCGAGATCACTCGACACTGAAGAAAGGGCAAACTCCACACAATGGCCAAATGACTTGTTTCCCTGAGTGGAAAGTGCCATTCACGGTTTTGTGTGTTCGATTATTAGTGATAGACATTTAGTTATTCAATTAACTAAAGTTTGATCAACTAATATAGACCCAAATTCTTTACTATCGAGAAAAAAACCCTGCCCTATCTGGACTACTAAACTTCTACAAGAATAAAAATAGAAATAAAGTAGAGTCCCTCCAAGGCAGAATAACAAACTCCAAGTAAGAACAAATACTGTTTAATAGGTGAGCACTTTTATGGTTAACAACCGCTTCATCAGACAATACAGTGACAAAATTCAAAAGATCTTAGACAATACATTGACCAATAAGAAACTCCTGTCAATTACCAAAATTCAATTAAGGCAAGAGAAAAAAATCAAAGTAAAACATACATATAAAATCAGTGCTTCATTGGTCTCTGAAGTAAAAATGGCTTAAGTGACACCATATCATTGATATCAGGAAAACTATCAGCCGTAAAAAACAAAATCCATCTTTGCTCATATGCTTCCATTTTCTTCCTTATGTCACCTCCTCTAGAGTCCTCTGTTATTATTTCTAGGATAAAAAGCCTAAACCGATGCTGTTCATTGTTAAACTCATCATGCATTGCCAAGGCACTAGTACTTTTATTAATCCTAATATCCCTAATATGTTCAAGTACCCACTCTCTAAGTGAGTGCTTGGTTTTGCCCACAGTCACCAGATGCTTAGCTTTGAGCTAATGATTTATTATAATCACATGTGAGCATACAGCTACCGTATTATTTTAAAAGTAATTCATCAGCATTATTTGATATCTTAAAATGCTGCAGAATGAGGATCAGGAGCCCTAGAATTTCTAAACAGAGTGCAATAATTTCATTGTTCAGCCCTGCTCATATACAGCATATTCATGTCATGCACTATACCATATTATGAAATGGTACCACAGATGCTAATACATCACTAAAAACAGCTAGTCTGGCATTGTTACCAACAAGCATGGTAACTATCATAAAATCTATGAAAATATTTGAAAGGGTAAATGTTTCAGCTATCTTAAGGGAGTACAGAAACTGACATTAGTAAAACAAGATGGCTGAGATAATAAAGCAGCACTTTTAGGTTTACCACGTTCCGTATACAACTACTACTCAAACCAGAAATCTTTCATAATATGAACAGTAAACATGAAGGAATCCACATAAGGCTATGCACTGCACTGGAATGAATGACCTTGAGTATATGTCATTCATTGGGAAAGCACATCCACCTCTAAGGTATCTTACAACAAGCTTTCCTAACACTGCTTCACAAGTGAGTATGCCAAGCAACCATGCCAGTCATTTATAAAGATTTGCAATAAATGTAAGCACAGCTATCAGCATTACTATATCTACCTAATCAGCATTCATTGCAAGTGAACTACCTGAGTCCTGGTCAAGCAAATAAAACATTTCAAACAATAAAAAGGCATAATGCATATGTTTAGTACCGTGCTTTAATCACCTGTAGCAATTTAAATCTAACTTATAATTTCCCCTGGTCTGAAACTGGAAGTAGGATATATCTTAGTCATTCCTCTGCTTTAGTGAGAACTCTATAATTAATTGTCTGCACAAAACTTTTTCAAAACTCTCTTTTGAAGGGCCCAGCTTAGTGGCATAGAAGGAGAAAGCCCTGTCAGTGCCTTAGCATTCCAGTATTGGCTAGCAGCTCAGATGTCTTATGGAAGTTGAAGAGAGCATGAGCATGCCAGAGCATTCATTATAAACTCTTCATTTATTGGTCACTCCAACACTGCAAATGCTTTCTGTATTATGTTGTCTGAGTTATGACTTGTTTATTAAAGAAGTCCTAGGAGTAGAATTGCACTAGTGCTCATAATATTATTGTTTTCTGTTTACCATGGGTGACATTGTATAGTATTGTAAAGATTTTATCTTTAGCTAGAGGCTTGCTGTCTAATTGACCTGAATTCTGCCATGATTTTCTCATTTTCTCTAATACTGTTAAAGCTTTGTGCTGTGCTTTTGTAAGGACTACAGTTGTACAAGCAATCATAAAATTCTTGTTTCTGATGATTACCGCAGATAGCATTGTTTGGCATACAAAACTTTGATTTTTGCAAATATTTCCTCATGTTCTATAATAATGCTAAAGATTTGAGTCTGAGGACTGCAACTGTACAAGGACTCATAATAGTATCATTTCTTTTGATTACCACAAGTGACATTATCTATTTTACAGTTTGTTCATTTCAAAACTAAAGGCCTGTTCCTTGATTAAGTGGACTTCTGCAATAGTTTCCTACTGTGTAAGCATTTTGGACTTAATATTATTTCTATAGGTTATATCAGCTATAATACTTACTGTATCAACAAGACACTTTTTACACGATTGCTTCCTATGTTCCATATTTAAGGATTTTTTACATTTAAACTTGTAGTATAAATTGAGACCTTAGTATTATCTTCATAAATTTACCTATTGCCACATTTTATAGACAGTTAATATGTATGCCTTGGATAATTTAATGAAAGGTTTTTGATACAGTGCATACAATGTAGTATTTACATAAGAATCAGGCAAGATAAACATAATTCTACATGTCCAAACTACACCAAATTAGAAGACCTGTATAAAACATTAGAAGGGAAAATTATTGATAATGCGGACAACTACAATTGTGGAAATGAGAACTTCTTAGGTAATATAGCTATACTCACTGAATCCTGAAAAGAGAATTTAAAAGATTGACTTATTGCTCAGAATTGTCAGAATAAAACATTGAAAAATGCTGCAGACTTTAATCAAAAGAAATATGCGTTAGGAAAAAAGAATGTAGCAAGCTAATAAAAAAAAAAAATTAAATGTAAGAGATTTCATTTCTATTCACAATTCAACAAATAAGAATTTGGATAAAGGAAAATATAAGGGCGATTCAGCTTGGTGTTGAAAGAAGAGTTAAGAGACTGAGGGCCGGATTCACGATGGCTTGCACGGAGTCTAAGAGTAGAGTAAGACTCCATGCAGCCATCATGTCTGACAAGTGATCCAGGAACAGCCTGCAGGGGCGTGCAAGAGAGCTCCTTAAATGGCTCTTACATGGACAGGGCCGGGTTATGCAAATTACCTCAACTGCAGGCGAAAGGCATGCAAATGAGGTAGATCTGCGATTCAGGAAACCCGAACCTGTCCGAGTAAGAGCAGTGTTATCTGCAGAAATGTACTCAGTTGACAACTGAGTATCGTTCTGCAAATAGCAAAATGGAGCAGTGACAGTTCCAAGTAAAGGTTGCATCAAGTGCAGGCAGCATGTCAGTGGCCAAATATACGGCCAATGGCAATGTTCCCTGATGCAATATGAAAAAAAAAATAATTTATTTTTTTCTCCAATTTACGATGTTTAAGCGTAGGACAGCGCAGCGCAAATGGGCTGTCCTCTAAAAACCAGAAAAATAAAAATTAAAACCCACAAGTGTGGATTTTATTTAAATTGTTAATTTACAATGAAAGGGAATGGCAGGCTGAAGACAACATGGCCACCGAGTAGAGGTTGCTAAGGGGGGAAGCACAGTCTAAGAGATGTAACCAAGCATTAGTAGGCAATCCTATGCAAAGGAGGGTTAGGATAGTGACTCGCAGGTTTACATAGCAAATGAGCACAGTTAGTGGAGTGTAGGAGTAGGATAAGGGGAGTAACAGAGTAGAAGATAGGTGACATCACGAGTGGGGTATGTATGAAAGAAGGGAAACTCATTGGAGCAGAGTGGCATGTGTCAGCTGTCATTTACACATCAATGAAAGAAGTGTGTCAACAGGTAAGCTAGGTAAAGGCAAGAAATGGAAGGTGTATGCCATGAATAACACCAAAGTTTCTTGCTGAGTGGGTATGTACGCATGTGTGTGCCTGTAAACCCGAGTAAGACAGTGTGCGCGCGTTTAAGTGTGAGTGCACACGTTTAAGCCTGAGTAAGCATGTGTAAGGCAGTTTAAAGTGTTGTAAGCATGTTTGCACTGGTGTGCACGCATTTTAACCCAAATAAGCAAGCTGTAGTCCGTGTAAGCATGTGTGCGCGTGTTTGAGCCACTGTGAGCATGTTTGCGCTTGTGTGCATGGTGCTGCCCCCCCTCCCGAGGAAACTGAAAGGAAATAGGAAGCACAGCAAATAGTAGGAAGCTACCAGGGAGTACTAGCAGAGCTAGCAGGTGAAAACAGTCAGAATCAGGCAATTACACAGGCAGTACACTAGCCCAGCCCAGCCTAACACTTAAAACTCTGCAAACAACAGTCCATTATGTTTCTCACAAGAGACACTGCAGTAAGCTAATAGAAGTGAAAACTGAAAAAGCTTTACTGAGACAAAGAAATGTTAGGGGCTGCCATTGCTGTTATAAGGTGACATATGCAACATGCTGAGGGTGGTGACAATGGAAATGCTGCTTGACAACCCACAGTGAGGAGATGGAGAAGAGAGTACAGAACCAGGGTAACCTACCAGGGGCTACATGAGCCGGAGATAGTGGAGCACTATAGAGTGAACAGAGACCTCCTGCAGCAAATTATTGAGCTGTGCAGGCCACGCCTCACACACAGAACCAACAGAGGGGAACCCATCCCAGTGGAAACCAAGGTATGTGTTGGCCTAAGAATATTAGCAACAGGTACCTTCCAGAGACCAACTGGTGATATGATAGGAATATCACAGGCATCAGCATCCAGGGTACTGCACCAGTTCCTGGATGCCATGTCAGCATATGTCGGTGATCATGTATATTTCTCCAATTCCCATGAGGTATTGGCCAGCAATATGCGTCTCTTCCAGAAAATAGCGAAATACCCTGAGGTAGTGGGTGCAATAGACTGCACGCACATATGCATCAAAACACCAGCCGGTGAGCGGGGTAGGGTCTACTTCAACTGCAAGGGCTTCCCCTCCATCAACTGCCAGGTCGTGTGTGATGCCCAGGGCATAATACTGAATGTGTGTTCTGGCTGCCCTGGAAGCTACCATGATTCCCATATCTGGCATCTGACGCAGCTGTACCAGACATTTGCCAATGGGGACATCCCACATGGTCACCTAGTGGGGGATGCTGGCTATGCACTGGAGTCATGGCTGATGACACCCATCAGAAACGTACGCACACCTGAACAGGAACGCCATAATGAGGCACACGCACAAACACAAAATGTAATCAAGCGTGTGTTTGGGCTGCTGAAGTCATGGTTCCGGTGCCTGGACACATCTGGTGGAGTCTTGCAGTACTCACCGACTAAATGTACCCAAATTGTCATGGTATTTGCTATGCTACATAATATGATCCTGCGAAAACAGCTGCAGCAGGACCAGCATAGGCCTGGACCAAACAGCCCCCCACCATTGCCAAGGTCATCACAGGCAGAGCGTGACTCGGAGGAGGAACAACCTGAGCCTGCCCCAGTAGGCAGTAGGAGGCGTGCCCAGTATGCTTTGGCCTTGGCAAAGAGGCAACACATAGCACATACACTGGCTCAGTAGGAACTCTGGAAATGATACCTGTCTCTGACTCGCACATATAGTAAAAGGGATGCCTAAGTTGACACTACCTGCTTTCAAACATGTACAGGGAGTGTAGTATGTGCATCCGACATAGGCAGCCCAGCAGCACCACCTGAGGCATGATTGCCATGTGTTAAGCAATTTAAAGCATTGCTAAACAGCATTTACCACCATGTAGTATATGCAAACAGAATCGCACACACCAACTAGTGCAACTGTGGTCAATGTTGAGTAATAGTGGGCAACGTCCAGCAAAGTTGGTGAATATTCAGCAATGTTGGACAAGCCTGGTCTAAGTAGGACATAGCTGAACAAAAGCCAACCTGCTCATATTTGCTTAACTGGCCCTTAAGCAGTCTGGTCTGCTCAGTATGAAAATATAAAGCAGTGATAGGCCTCGAACCCAGGATACTGTGCACTATAGTTAAAATACTGAACCACTAAACCATGACAGTATTGCAGTGGTCAGCCACTATGAAGGAATGTTGATAAGTCTATGCAAAGTATCTCATGGAAACCCTGCAGGCACAGCATAATCCCTGTTGAGTTATGACAGAAAGGTGAGTCCTGCAGTAAGAACAGAACTTGACTTCCAACACACACACACAGTATAAATGTTAATATTGGTCATGTTCACACACATCCACAAATGTAGTGGACCTCAGATCGCAACATACTAAAAGGTCACACTGGGCATGCCCACACACTTGAATAAATGAGACAAATGTCAGGCAACAAAACATGGAAAGCCTGAACTGGGCATGCTCACACACTTAGGCCATGTCTGAGTAAGGCAGTGGGCCACACATATCTGGCAGTTGCATGTGTTAACCCAGGAACCTCTCACTATCCAGCAATCCTCCCTGCGAACACAGTTACATGACGACAGACACATATATAATATAGTGGATCCCTGTCATAATCAAATATGTTCTGCAGATACCTAAGTTGTTCATAGAAACTGGGAAAGCAAAGACGATAAAGACCTGCTAACAGTATCAGCAATAAATATTGTGCATCCCGAACATAAGCATAGGTTCAGAGGTCGATACTAGGCTATCTGCCCTAGGGCATGTACAAGCCTAGCCAGAGTGCGTTTGGCTTTTGCAACCCTGTCAGATTACTACACTGTGCTAGTGAATAGTAGGTCACACAAGATAGCCCATGTATGTTTAGGCTAGTGTGCTTCTGTCTAGCAGGGACACAGAAGATATCCCAGGGGTAAACATACGATTGGCCATACAGTCGTCAAGATGTCTCCTGTAGGTGGTCAGTGGGTGGCTCTGCCTATGTGAAACTAGGATTACAATCTGTAGTGAGTGGAGCCTCTGGGATAAGAATCTGTCCCTCCAGCATGTCCTATTAACATCTGTGCTGAGGTGTACATCTCTGGAGTGTGTAGCTCCAAGGGAGTCAGATATCCTGAGGTGGAGCATGTCCAGTAATTCTGGGTTGGGTATATCTGTAAACAACAGGCACACATCATATCTGAGTAGGTGGTAAGCAACTGAGTAGAGCTGGAGTTACTGCATCCGAACTGTGCAGGGCATCCGTGTGCGTCCCTAGATCTGCTTGGTGAGCAACTTCTGTGACCAGTACAGTTGCTGCAGGTGTCGGGTAAGGTACACCCCAAATGTGACATTGTAACCAAGCATGGTTGTGATGAGTATAGGGGCACAATGACCTCACTCGATCTAGATGTGAAACCATATGGGATAAGGTGGCCCATATAGAAGGTGTGTCCAACCACTTTGGCAATGTGAATGTCAAAGGCGACAGTACGAACAAGTCATGTCCCCAAACCCCTAACAACTCCTACCGTATGTAATGGAGTATTACCTATGTGGTAATGTGTGGGCATGTTGTTATTCCCAAAGGGGATGACTATGCAACTAATGGCATTTAGCTGTAGGCCATGGCTCAGGCACCAGTCATCCATCTCTGTGAGACCCTGTTTGAGTATGCATGTGGCAGCTGGAGAGTTGATCATGGCACCCAGTTTGCAGTCAAGTGCAAACATGTTCAGCCATATTCCCCCTGTGGTAGCCTGTACATCAGACAAATATATACTGAACAAGAGAGGACCGAGCCATGTGGGATGCCACCTGTAACTGGTGTATAGTCAGGCATGGCACCTGCAATTCTGACCATGTGGGTGCTATCCCTGATCCAGGTAGCAATCCATCGTGTGAGATATGTGTCCATATCGACGCTGGTGAGCCTATGCATAATGGCCCAATTGGTTATTGTGTTGAAGGGTTTTACAAGGTTCAGGTAGGCTGTTTGGACAACCGTCCCTATGTCGATGGACCTGTTAACCGTTTAAAGAATACAAACAGGTTCAAGAGGCAAGATCTGCCCACAACAATGCTGAAATGTGTAGGACACAGTGTCTGTAGGTTCCCGATGTCTATGTGTATGAGTCCCATGACAATACACTCCATAGCTTTGCAGAACAGGCTAGTTAGGCTTATAGGGCAATATTGTCTGTGGTCCATTGTGGCACCAACTCTGTGGAGTGGGACCACTGTCGCTGTATGCCATTCCTTGAGTACATATCCTGTAGTAACTCTGATACTGAACAGTGATGTAATGTGAGGGTTACGTCTGTCATGAAGCTCATGTAAAATGCAGGCCAGGACACCATCTGGTCCCATTGATACTGTGATGTAAGCTTTGGGGAGGGCAGCACTCACCTGTTACTGTGTGATGTCAGGGAGGTTATACTCTGTTGGGATGGATAGTTGCTCCTTAGGGGGGATGGGGGGAGACATCTGCACTGAACCTGTTTGCCAGGATGTTAGCAATGCCAGTGGGTTCAGGGTACATTTAGTCAGTATGCAGTAACTCACAGCATATCAGTGAGTGTCCACCCAGGTTCCTGACATAACTGAAGAAGGCTGTGTGATAGTCCTATGTGTCTGGTGCAATTGTCCAGTAGAAGCTGCCCTTAGAAAAATTATTGAGTGATTGTAGCTGTCTGCTGGTACAGATCACAGATGCCTTCCCAGTCTGGGACTGTGCTCTATCATGTAGTAGCTTCCTCCTGAAGTTGTACAGCATATTAATGGCTGTGGTCTACCAGACAGGTCCCCTGCCATTGGAGGAGTGAGTTCTGTTGTTATTTGGGATAGCACAAGCCATGCAGTCCACTAGGTGTCCATAGAACGTGTATGTAAAGGATTCAGCAGTGTGAGCCGTATTTGCCACTGTCTCAGGGTCTCTGAAGGATACCACCTTGCTTTGGTGAAGTGAGACATTGGCTCATGAGAAGTTCACCAAGATTACCCAGGATGGGTGTGTGGAGGGTATATGTATGTCCAGTGAGATACATGTATGTTCTGACCTTACCAATGAGGGGTATATCACTGGTGTGGAACATAGAGTCCCCATGTTGGTGATGATCAGGTCCAATATGTATTCCCCCTTGTGGCTGTGCTGACTGGTTGTGCCAGAGCATATGAGTCTACAAATTGTAGCAACTGTTGGGTGAGGGTGTTGGGGCTTGAGTAGTATCCCCAGTCAATATTTGTGTATATGAAGTCACCCAATATAATGGTGTTTGTGGAGACCTTCATATTCTCCATAGTTCCCATGAAAGCCGAGTGTGGTTCCTGACTTTGGGAGGGTGGTCTCTAGCAGACAACAAACTGAAAGGCAGTTTTGCACAATGGTAGTTGTATATGTATGGTCTGTGATACTTTGTGCAGTGCTACTAACCCGGAGATGTGTGCATCTGTGATGTATATGGATACTCCCCCTAGTTGTGTTGTCTGTTCCAAGTCTTGTTGCCAGAAAGCATGGTATGAAACATAACTGGATAGTGTTGGTGTGCATAAGTGAGCCTGAACCAGGCATGTGTTAGTGCACAGATATCGCTATCCTCCATACTGAGGAGAGTCCTGAGTGGCCGCAATATGAGGGTAACACATCTGATGTTGAGCAGCATTACCCTTAGTTTCATTTAACCTGTAATGTCTGTGGAGGTGGGTTTGTCTTTTGAGCCCTGCTTAAAAAAGGCACTTTGGTGGTAGCAAGAGCCTTAGCCAGCATTCGAAAGTCCAAGGGTGACAGGTGCAAGCTGTCCATAGTGAAGCTACGTGGCATGTTGAGCATGTCACCACAGGCTGACAGACACTGTATCCCCTATGAATGAAACAAATTTGTTAGGCAACTGTTAAACATGATATGTTTGTCTGTATACTGTGACATCATAATTGATGGGTGTAAGGTGCTAGACAAGGTCAGGGTCATACTGGCCTGGGCTACATGATCAGAGTGTTCCTCCATGTATCATGTCATGTGGTCCAGGGTGTAATTCTGAGGTTTTACGCACCAGCATGGACAATGATGGTGCCAGTCCTGTACTTCCTTTGGAGTGACCTGACTGTATGTGTTATGTGGCAGATCCTGGCACCTGACAGACAGCCCAAAGTGACTATTTCCTTGTTTGGGCTGGTGAGTGGTACGTCAGTGTGTCTGACAATAAGTGTCACCTATTACAAGTGTATTAGGTGTGTTGTTTAGCCCAAAGGGCAGTGACTGTGTGGCACACTGACATTGTGAACTATGTGATATGTGGGTATTGTAGTGGGGTAGCAGTTGTGTGTGTGTCTGCTTTGGAGGTCTCTGCTGCTTAGGCAGAGTACATTTACAGCATCCAAGTATGTCTATGTGTGATAATGTGGTTTGAGTGCTGTCGCTAGAGGATATGTGAGACTGATATGTGGTGTGTGTGATTACCTTCACCACCTGATAGACTGTACCAGTCATGGGTCGAGAGAGATCAGCACCCTGTATGTCTATACAGGTGCATCTCACACATATATCTGAGTTTGTTGAGAGGAGGCAAGGGTTGTCGGTGTACATGAGGCAGATGTGACATTGTGTCAATATCACAATATTCACCAGCTGGACTGGAGAGTACACACGAAACTGACCCCTGGACATGCCAGGATATTATGATGACATACTCTGTAGCCTGAACACAAAGGGTCAGTAGGGTGTTAAGTGTGTAAAAGAGTATAACAGGGATTAGTGCTCGTGTTCGTTGGTGTTTTGTAAAGAGTAGCTGAGAAGGAGTCCAGACTGAATCATGACACCTCCTTCAGCTATGTCATAAATAGCAATGTACACCCATATATGTCCTGAGTCAGGGCCAACTGTACCAGACTGACAATGCTGACATCCTGACAGACAGGCCCATATGTACATACCCACCTCCCACTGACAATAGTCCATATCATCATACCAGGAAATATCACATGTAGAATGGATGAGCAGCTACCCCCAATGTCAAAAGCATGGCAGCAAGTGGAATACATCGATTCCCAATATGTGTCATGCACAAATTACAGAACAAACAGATCCTGCACCTGAACAGTCAGCTAAGCCTCACCCCCTACATAGGATGTGGAACCGTTGAATGTGTTACAGCAACATATAGCAATCCCCACAAGTGCCATGTGCACAACACACCATGGGAAGTCAAGTCCAGTACGCCTATGAAGTCTGATCTGCAAGGTCATGGAGTCCATCATGGTTGCAGTCATAAACAGAGCTATTGGAAGCTGACATACACACAGCCCTACCAACTGTGGTATGTTCATGTGCGGATCATGGTTCCCAAACATGCTAGACTGTTTGCAAGGCAGCCATCCAGGACATACATCACTGAACACATCTACACATGTCTCACATAGACTTTGAATAGCCCTTTATCAACATCCCAGACTCATGTAGTATCCACAAAACCAACAAGCTGTGCATAAATATGTGTTGACAAATATGTGTTGACATATGACGGAATGTCAATGTGTCCACAGATAGATCACACAAGGTAAGGATTATGAGGTCTTGTTCAAGCTGTTGACACCTGCTGACCCACATGGACCATTCCTGGAATGGCATAAAACAAAGTGTACACACATCACCATGTCCTGTCTGATGATATCAACATCCTATAAATACAGCAGGAGAAGGGAAACCAGCCAGTAAAGCAAATAGTGCGCCATGTTAATGCGTCTTTCTCTAGTATCATAACATAGTTAGGTAGGGGTTTGAATCCTGCAAACATTGAAAGTGAGTGTGTGTGTGTGTGTGTGTGTGTGTGTGTGTGTGTGTGTGTGTGTGTGTGTGTGTGTGTGTGTGTGTGTGTGTGTGGGAGGGGGTGTGTATGTGTGCAGTTTCCTCTGAGAGGTGTTCCTTTTTGGAGACTGGGAAAACTCACTAAAAGATGTACATTCCTCTTTGGAAAGTCTGATGATGTCACCATCCTACAAATACAGCAGGAGAAGGGAAACCAGCCTGTAAAGCAAATAGCATGCCATGTTAATGCATCTCTCTCTAGTATCAAAACATAGTTAGGTAGGGGTTTAAATCCTGCAAACACTGACAGTGTGTGTGTGAGGGGGGTGTGTATGTATGTGTGCAGTTTCCTTTGAGAGGTGTGCCCTTTTTGTAGACTGGGAAAACTCACTAAAAGAGGTACATTCCTCTTTGGAAAGTCTGATGATGTCACCATCCTACAAATACAGACGGAGAAGGGAAACCAGCCAGTAAAGCAAATAGCGCACCATGTTAATGCGTCTCTCACTAGTATCATAACATAGTTAGGTAGGGGTTTGAAAAACACTGACAGTGTGTGTGTCACTGTTGGTCAATGCAGTGTGGGTTTTGGTTTTACTATGGTATGACATATTATGATTAAAACAGTAAGTGCATTGCACACATCAGGTATCTGCGTTGCAAATATATATGTGTACATGTCCCCTCAATCAGTACATAGGTGTGAAGCCTGCATACCACATGAATACATCTGTTCCCATTGACAGGTTGTGCCGCTGCTTCTCAGATCATAGGTCACATATGTAGGTATGTGGCAAGGCCGTCCACTGTTGTGATCTGTGGCCAAGGTCATCTGTGCCACATAAACCCATGACAGTTACTAAAGAGTAGTGTGAGTGAGGGTATATGCCTGGGATATATGTCAGACATGTTCATACACAACAACGACTGTCAATAATGGACAGTCTGTATAGGTGTACCACTGCCTTGTGAATATGCATTCAGGCCTCTAATGTCTTATGTGATACACCGAGGGACTCCACAATACCTATGGATATGTGGATACCAAGGGACACATGACATAACATGAGGCTGTATGTACACATTGGTACCCAACATACATGTTGAGGTCTACCATCAATGTGGTACTGACAGGATAGTATGCATAGTAAATGTGGATGACTATGCCATAGCCGGCTTACTGCTATACAGCATGTATCAGACAACAGGTATCTTTTTGTATGATACCCTTGTGTAGGATATGCGTCCCATCCAGGGAATGCATTGTAGGCCAATGCATGCATTCCCAGATGTGGATGGACACCATCCCTAGTGTGTTTGCATGTACCTAAGGGGGCTATATGCCAAACAGGTGTGGCCCCAGGAATGGGTGGCGGTCAATACCACTGGTTAGTGTTCGAGTATAGTACCGGAAGGATCCAACTGTTACTGAGTTCCCTACAACTGTGTGTCATTTGTCAGGACATCATCCAATGATTGCTTATAGTCATGCTGTTGAGGTTGTGTATAGTACCAGACCGTAAATCATTGACAGATATTAACAGTATTACCCACAGCTTAGTGTCAACCCATATCATACACACATGTGGACCCGTGTTAGTACATAACTGTAGTAGAATGCATACTGGCCATGGAAAGTTACTATGAGATGTTAATGTGTACAACAGGGTATGCCACATGTCCCATGTGTCCACCATGCACGTACATGCAGACAGTGCGCACCCACCATGTTCACAGATGTACACTTGCTAATCTGTACTGCACACATCACACATGTACTGTCCACTCACTAACACATGCTGGCAACACAGTACACTTCAGCCAAGTGGCACATGGGTGGACAATACATACACAGACCTAACAGTGGTGTAAACAATGCTACATTGACAATCAGAGCTGTGATGCATAATGCCTGCTCAGACATACCTACAAGGATGTCATTATACTTTCCTGTTGACAACTTGCTAATATTGCTACACTGCTATAATGTCACCCTGTGCATCAGCACCATGTTAGCCTGTTCCTGCATCAGTGTTACAGATGACAGGAGGCGACACAGTTATCATCATATGCACATGGTGTGTTGCTTGCCAGAACCTGACATTGACCCATCCAATCGACATGTCTGTGTGTGTGTGTGTGTGTGTGTGTGTGTGTGTGTGTGTGTGTGTGTGTGTGTGTGTGTGTGTGTGAGGGACAACAGTACATGTAATGTGTGTATGTATGTGTGAGCCCAAGTTGTTTGGTTGATGTGTGTGTGTCTGCATGCGCACATCTCCACCATGTGGCTGCCATATACGATAGTTTGTGAGACAGCCACAGACTGTACCTGCTAGGCTGTACAGATCACTGTCTCCGGTCACGGACACAGTACCTGTGCCTGGCAGGTGTGCTACGGACAGTATCGGGTACCAACCCCGGCTAGGTACTGTCATCAGAGGCAGAGGTATGATGACTGGACCCATGTCCCTGCTGGGACTGGCCAGAGCCATGTGCATGTTGTCTACTGAGACGGTCAATGTACAGGCCAGCCCCAGCATGGCTGGGGCTGGTACTGCCACTATGGGAGCAGCTGTGAACTGTGGGCCATCTGCGACCACTGCCAGCTGTTGCTGTTGCTGGCATGCATCCACGTCGACGTCGCAACCATCCCGCATGGCCCTGGCTCATGGAAGACATATTGTGGAGGGCAGCTACTGTCTCCCCCCAATGTTTATCAATGACTTCAGTGTAATTCCTGATGGCACCGGCAAGGTCATGGATGCTGTCATTGATAGCGGTGTAATGGGCCCTCTGTGCCCTAAGTCCTTGTCTGGTGTACCGTTCCATATATGCCTAAGACTGCATTACAGCCCGGAACATACTGGATGTTGTAAGACCTGTGAGGGCACGTCTGCCAGGGGCAATACGACCAGCAGTGCTCCCCCAAGAACCCCTGGACCTCCGCCTATGTGGTACCATTCCAGGAATCTGGCTATGGCTGCTGTGAGGGGATGCAAGTGCCATGGGTACCACACACTCCCAGTCAATGCCAACTGTATGCTGTCCCTCGCTTATGGCCATTGGTGGTGAGGGATGTATTGACAGTATGAGTGTGCGCATAGATGGGGTTGAACGCTGTGTACTGTCGATTGGCAGACCAAAGACAGACCCTGTCAAACCTTCCTGTGCCATCACAATACCTGTTTCATCATCACCACTATTCGTGGCAGTGGCTTCAGATCCCCTGCTGCTTTCGGCCACACCTAACTCAGCACCTGTGAGAGGAAGACAGGAAACACACTTTACAGTCTGCACATCATGCATGCACACATGCACACATGAACACATGCATACATGCACACATGCACACATGAACACATGCACACATGCACACATGCACACATATACACTCCTCACTACAGCACATACACACACACACCAGCAATCCCACACATACTCTATAGTGGGTGAAGGTGGGTGTCAGTATCACAAGGCAAACAGTCACCACACACGTGTCAGCATGCAGAATATGTGTTGCACAAGACCATGCAGTGCAAGTGTAGATGCCCCTATTTCATGGAAGTGTACATGGCTTTGATGCAACTGTGTAGTTGTTCAGTGATTGGCTACACCCTGGAACACAATGTGTACCTGGACACAACATTGCTGTGTAAGTATCATCAGCTCTGCAATGCCCTGTGCACCATCACTCACAGGTATACATGCCATGGCTGCATGTGTCATCTGTGTGACACATAGATTTCCATGTCTGAGTATAGTGTCTGTGTCCATAGCAGATAATAGTGGGCACAGGTGTAGCACATGCATGCTAGGTACACACACGGGATGAGTGGTGCATGTTGACGTGAAGGAATCCCAGTGCCTGACATGGCCAGTGTACAGTGGTTATGGTGAGTGTGGGACATATTGCAGATATGTCGGTGCCAGCCATGGCATGGCATGCTACACAACTGCAACATTAAACACCACGCATACCCAATGTGTGTCATGTGACCTATACACCCACTAGCATTCCATGACATATATGTGACACTTTGTTCGGATGGTGACTGCTGTGCATATTGTGTATACTGGCATATGTAAGCACACACAACATGCTATGCATATTGTGTATAGTTGCAGATGTTTACACACACACAACATTGAGGTGCACAGTGATTACTGCCCTGAGTAGTACTGTGGTCACTGTAACTGGATGGGGTGTAGTAACCTGTGCCATCATAATCATGCATCTTGTGGTCACTCACAGCTGCTAATGTGTGCAAGACAACCGCCTATCATGCTGTACCTGAACTGCAGTGCCATGGCTACATTCACAATTACACAGCCACTTTGTACATGGTTGTGTGAGGTGCCCAATAGGGAGTATTGCCTAACATGACTGTGTTATGTGTTGAAGAGTGTTGCACAGCCCTATGGTAGGCCTCTTCCCCTGAGGTACATCATGTATGTCTGCATGACATGTGGGATACTGAAGTGTGACCTTACAGCGGGTGTGTGGTAATGCCAAATGTAGCATGTTTTCGTGTACTGCATATGATAAACGTGTTCTGTTGTGTACAGCTGTAGCAACTATGCATATCCAATGTGCACTACAGTGTTGCCACAAATGTGTCTGCTACTCTGTGCATTGCATGTGATTAAGGCAGCTACTGACTTAACTGAGATGTTTAATGTCTCACAGCAAACATGCACAGCATGCATTATGCATAGGTGTGTTACGTGTACATAGTCTACACCTCACCTATGACATGCACATGTCATTACCAATATTAAAGTGTTAACACACTCACCAGCATGTATCATCTGCCCTGCTGTCACACCAGAGGGACCTACAAGAATATAACACAGTTTGTCAGTGGCCACAACTGTGGCATTGCTACTGTGAGAGTGCTAAACTACAGTAGAACAACAGTCAACAGTCACAGGTGTACAGATACTATTCCAAATATCTATATTGCACACAATGGGCAGCACAACTGCTGAACACACAGTACACATCTCACATATACATATTCTAACAATACAGGTAAGAGTAGACTACAGCTAGGGCATATTACCTGCATGCTCCATGTCATCATGCTGGGTGGCTCCGGCCTCCATGATGACACATGTGTTATGCTGTTGCTGCTGTAGGCCAGGAGCCACCACGCTTAGGAGCAGTTCCTCCACTCTGGTGAGGGGGGTGGTGTATGGCCACCCCACCACCTGTGGCAAGCTGTTGTCTATGGATATCAGATGCACGCTGCCGGACATGTCTAATTAAATCACTGCAGTGATGGCGTACCTGCTCATATATCCAGTTATGCATGCCTATGTCATTTACCTGACAAACAAGGTCTTGCCACAGTGCAGTATGCTCATGCTGGTGCTGGCTGGCCCTGGAAAACAGCAGTATATAGTGCTGCACCAGGCTATGTATTTCCTGTTCCTCCGCAGCTGTATATGATGGATTGCGTTGATGAGCCATAACCCTGGAAGACAATTAAACGATATGTGTGAGCAAGTCATGTGGCACACTTAACATTATTAAGTACAGATATCACTTAACTGCCATATATAGCATCTGTTTGTCCATCAGAGGATAAACACATTCAGTACCACATATCAGTGCTCAGCCCACAACTGGCTGACAGTGCCTGCCATATAACAAACCAGTGTACACCGGTACTCAGCACACTGTTTGGGATACAATGCACAACCTCGCCACGGGGGTATATATCAAGCTAATGCATGAAGACATATGTCATCCAATGCATTGAATGTAAAGTACATTTACAGTATTACCAGTAAACCACCCTAGTTGTTGATGCCATACCCCTACCTAACATATGTGCACCGTTGTTAATATAGTTGGCATACTGCTGTAACACAGCATACATGTTGCTAGGTACACACGCATACCCTGTAACACACATGTGATTGCAGGCATGGTACATGCATCATTACACAGACATCAGACTTACATAAAACACACAAATGTATGCCGACACAGATGAGCATTACCTGTGTACCTTACAGTACTGGGTGCCCCTACTTACAGATGCCTATGCCTGAGGTATGTAATCTGTGCAGACTACAGGAAACACAAAAGTTGGTGTTACCAGGGAATGTGAACATACACCATACTGTGCTGTTTAGGCCTACAGCTTCAGGTAGTACAACAATTCATATGTGAGCTGGATTCACCAGCAGTACCACTTACTGAGCATACATGTATTGCTTCAGCCTACAATGGGACACCACAGTCGTACACAAGGAACTACATCACAACATATGCCATCTTACTATGTCTGCATCCCAATAACTGACACATCTTTCTCTGGCCTCACACCTAGGACACAAACTACCATGACAGAAACAACCTCACACTAAGCTATCACACCTTTAAAGACCTTGCACACATTCACTGTCACACTCATTCCACCTCACTTAGCAGGTATTGCACTGAGTACATGTGTGTGTGCATTGTGTCATAGGTAGGTAATACGCTATTGGCCCTAGGGCCTAGAGCAGCCTAGCCATATACTATCCTGGCCTTTGACACACATGTAATGTGATTTCACTTGATCCTGTCAACCGGATATACAGAGGTGACTCCCAGGGCATATTACCTATCTCCCAATCAATCATCAGGGGTATGTATGACATCTGCTAATGAGAAGCCTTGTTTGTTAATGCTGGGTGGTTTAGTCCGGAGTATGGCATATTTGTGGATAGGATCCTGTACCTCCAGCAAGTGCTGTTTAGTGAGGTGGTAAGGATTAGGGCCCTAGGTCATGTAGCCCGGAGGGATATTGAGGTGTTCACATTGTGGTTGGGCAACTGCTATGGGTGTGACATACCTCTGTATGTCCGGCAGAGGTAACTTCTGGGTGGGCGGTATGCAACGCACTGTAGCTGTAGTTTTGTGAGTCAGTCTGCATAGGGCATGTGTTTGAGGACAGTATGACTCTTTGTGAGGTATGTCTGTGGCCTTTCCACTTGCTGTAATTGTCATGTGAGGTACATACCACATGGGGCATTGTGATTAGTAGAGGGGAACATTGACCTATATTTCCCTAGATGACACACCTTTTGTGATGACACGTACCACGTAGACAGATTACAAGACTAGTGTGGCACTGTGATTATCAATGAGGAGGCTACTGTCCACCTGTGTCCCATGTTCCCTTCTGACACCTTCAGTGTTAGGCTGGCTAACACCTATGTGGCACTTACTGGGTAAAGTGTTTTGGAATGGGGTATGGCACTGCAGTACAAACACTGGTGTTCAGTCCATGCCTTGGTCAACAGGCACCTGTTGCAGTACATATGACCCCATGTCTCCCTCTCTCTCTCTCTCTCTATATATATATATATATATATATATATATATATATGTATATATATATATATATATATATATATATATATATATATATATATATATATATGTATATATATATATATATATATATATATATATATATATATACATATATATATCTATACATATCTATACATATCTATCCATATCTATACATATCTATACATAGCTATAGATATCTATACATATCTATACATATCCATATATGTCTATATATATATATATATATATATATATATATATATATATATATATATATATGTATATATGTATATATATATATATATATATATCCATATCTATATATCTATATATGTATATATATCTATATCTATATATCAATATGTATCTCTCTCTCTCTCTTTCTAGATATATATATATATATATATATATATACACACACACACACACATACACACATATATATATATATATATATATATATATATATATATATATATATATATATATATACACATACATGTATACATCCAGTCTTGTACATATAGCTGCACATATAAGCACATATACTGCCCACCTCTCATGGTGGGGATGTCGATTATGCAACAGTTGTGAGACATACGGTTATGTAATAATATTGCACAGTGTTGTGCAGAATGCATTTTGCTGTCCTCAGACCGTATAGTTGTAGCAGGCCTCACTCCTGTAGCTCAGTCCCACAGCATTTAACCACCACATGACATATACCGGCACTGCTTGCTGTCTGCAATGCCACACACTACAATCTACATACATATGTGCACATAGCAACCTTCAACAACATATATATGTCCAGCCTTCACTAACAGTTGCAGTATGTCCCTTGCCCTATGCACATGTGTATATACATATAGATATGGACTGCTGCCACATATGGATGATTCACAGTATGTAGAGTACCCTTCAGACATATCATTCGGATGCCAGCAAATACATATCTGTTACATACCTTACCTTTGTATTCTTCACCTCCATCTGTTGTAGCTGTTGCTTTTTTTTTTTTTTTTTGGTTTTGGTTTCCTCTGTGTGTTGGTCTTTTTTTTCAGTGTCTGTCTCTTACAGCCTGTTTGTCTCCATCTGTCTGTCTGTCTCTGTCTGTCTCTCTCTCTCTCTCAGTTGGTGCAGTGATATTATTGCATGTGTGGACAGCAAGTACAGGCTGCTTTTCTAGGTATCTGCACATGTGCATGTGATGGCCTCTGCACCAGTTGGTGCCCACCAGTTGTAAGCAGGTTTGCGTGGGTTTGCACGACACTTAGCGATGCTTAGCTAAGCGCACACATGCGCACACTGGTGCAAGCAGCCTGCTGTGTGGTAATTGCAGTACTCACTGTGATTGCAGGACACTGCTATAAAATGCTAGGTTAGGTAGGCATAGCCCTTTCAGTTGTGCAAGGTGGGACCCATGCTTGTTTGCTGTGGACATTGTTGTCTTAGTCAGAAGGTTGGTATATGTCTCATATCTGAAGCTGGGGTTGTAGCCAATGATATGCATGTTGTACTGAAACCTGACTGATGCTTCTTCCACTGCACTCTTCTCAGTGTGTAAGTTTACTCACACCTCCTAATGCTAACACTGGATACATGTGAGTATGTACTTTCTTTTCAAATAAGAGAATTAACTGGCATACAACAGTAGTTATTGCAATGTGTCCCTATGGCTTTCCTATTTTCCCTTTACATTCACTCATTGTAATGCATGATATATTTCTTACAGCACCAAGTTATTGTATATCTGCTGTGGCTTAGTGGTACTTCATACAGACTGGTGAGTTCAAGGTGTGGGGTTTGAGACTGACAAGGGTATTTTATTTTGCTGCTGAGCAGAACAAGGGCCCTGCCATAGAGTGACTAAGGCACTTTTAAGCAGTTGTAAGCAGGTTTGCGTGGGTTTGCACGACACTTAGCGATGCTTAGCTAAGCGCACACATGCGCACACTGGTGCAGACCTGCCTACTACTGTTTACAAGTGCTTACTTTCGCTAACCCCCGCGCTCATTTCTTTGACAGAAAAGTAAATGGGGAGATAGGAATGTGGTGATAAAGGGTGCACAAAGAGGGGAGGACAGTAGGGAAACCAGCTCGGGCTGTACAGGATGGGTGTGGGGAAGGCACATAGCTGCCCGTTTCTTTACCAGCAACAGCTGTGCATATGCAATACATTAGGAGTGAAATTTGAAACATTCCACCCCTGAGAGAGGGGTGAGGACAACTAAGTATGTTGTACTACCAATTATGAATATCAGGCACATGCACTGTTTGTGAACTGCTATACTGTCATTACTACGTTACTCACTTCTGAACAGTTTGTGGTTTGTGTTGACATTAGCACAGTCTGCTCAGGATAACTGGACATATTTCAGTACTGTGTATGCCTACGTACACCTGTGGGTGTGCCTGACTACACAGGTATATGGTACTTTTGGGTAGGGGTGCAGAACTGTGGAGAGCATTATTTATTATCGTGTGCTGTTTATCTTACTGAACATGCAGAGTTGCTGTGTACCTGTTAGTCTATAAAGGCTAGTAGTCTGTCTCAATAGCTCCCACCTGTGGACATATCCAGATGGTAGACAGAGGTTAGCCTAGTGTCCTTTGACTGTGCACCACACCAGTCTTTTCAGCACCTGAACAATGGCATTGTCATAGGTGGTTGCTAGCAGTACATGGCTACATCCTTTGATATTTCTGTTGTGTACTCCTACATACGGTCATGCTTGTGGAATCCATTCTAAAGCTATTTGCTGAGTGTGTAACAGCAGACAAGCTGATATGCCTGTGTGTTTCTGACACTTCCAGGCCACAGATACTCTCAGTTAATATTTGAACAGCCTCAGGGAAAGGTACATATGAGTGGGATACACCTGTGATATAGTTCAGATATTTTGCTGTTGAGACGTTGGGGGATTCGGAGCATATATATTACTACACCTTTTCTGACGTGCAAGCAGTGTCTACTCTCACTTATTGACATTTTTCATTAAGTGAGATTCACCACCTTTCTGCCTACTGTTAGTACATTTCAAAGGGAGTCAGAGGGGCACAGCTAAGATTTGTTTGCAAATCAGGGACATCCGTGTAAATCAGTCACAGTTGGGAGGTCTGGCCTCTGACCTATTCAAATATGCCAGTGTTTATCCTGCTCTGATACTGTGTGGAGTTTGTAAGGTGCGACTGTAACATTATTCCCTACTAGCATGGCTGGTTCTCTTTTCACAGTCATGTCATGCAATTCCACAACACTTGCTGGTTAAAGCCCACAGAACAAGATTTGTGTTATGCCATTCCTAGTCTCCCTCTACATTCACTCATTGTAATGCATGATATATTTATTTCAGCACCACATTTTTGTATATCTGCTGTGGCTTAGTGGTACTTCATGCAGTCTTGTGAGTCCAAAGTGTGGGGTCCGAGACTGACAGGGGTATTTTATTTTGCTGCTGAGCAGTACAAGGGCACTGCCATAGAGTGACTAAGGCACTTTTAAGCAGTTGTAAGCGGGTTTGCACGGGTTTGCTCAATGCTTAGCAATACTAAGCTAAGCGCACACATGCGCACACTCTCTTAAACCCACTTACTACCGCTTAAAAGTGCTTACTCCCGCTAACCCCCGCACTAATTTCTTATAAAGAAAAGAAAATGGGGAGATAGGAAAGTGGTGAAAAAGGGGGCACAAAGAGGGGCAGACAGTAGGTAAACAAGCTCAGGATGTGCAGGACAGGTGCAGGGAAGGTCCATAGCTGCCCATTTCTTTAACAGCAACAGCTGTGCATATGCAATGAATTTGGAGTGAAATTTGAAACCTTCCACCCCTGGGAGAGGGGTGAGGACAACAAAGTATGTTGTACTGCCAATTCTAATTATCAGCTTACATGATTGTCCGATGAACATGTGTGCAAAATGGGCAGCTATGTATGGGGCGTAATTTTTTTGTGGGTACAGATTGCCCTTTTTTTTTTTTTTTATTTTTTTTTCAGGTGGAACTGGGAAGTGAGGTAGAGGAAGTAGGTATATCCGGGGAGGTAGGTTGGAAAGGTAAACAGACAAGACAGACAAGATGCATACAGGGGTGGTGTATGACACATGGGGTGGGTGAACACAATTGACGGGGTCGGATGTTTGGAAATCACAAGCCCATGAGCCCACAGATGGTAACAGTGGAACTGAGATCCCCACCCATGGGCAGTCACCACTGCACCTTCACAGCCCCGAGGGTGGCTTGTGCTGGGGGCTGTGTAGGATGGGCAGGCTCACCCATGAGATGCGCCACTCTCGCCTCGAGCTGGCATAGGGGATCAGTGACCGAATGCTGGATCTCCCTACGCACCACAACCCGGACCCTTCGAAGGGTGACAGGTGGCCCTTCTCCACCCATGCTTGCACGGGGCGATGAGCCCCATCACCTGCAGCGCTTCCACCCGAAGGTGGCACAGGACCAACGGAGGAGGGGAGCCCGGGCTGGGCACCAGACCTGCTGGTGCCAGGTGCACTCGCCAGCTGAGGAGGGACAGGTGGGTCCACTGGGACCGGCCTTCCCATACGTTCTGTGATTAGGTGTGTTTAATTACAGCATAACAGCATTCCAGATTAGTTGTAACAGCATGCAGTAATATCTCCATTAACCCAACACACCAAGGCTCCAACAGTTGAACAGCAAGCATAACACATGCATATATTGAACCACAGTGGATATTCCAACAGCATGCAGAGATGTTTGGTAGCAATAGGCCACCATGATTGTGGTGTTTAAACAGGGCACATGCATCAACGTGAATGCAAATATTTATAGAACAATAGGACATATGTCCCAACAAATATTTAAGATCACACATACCCATTGAGGTGTGGAATTGCATGGTCTATGCACATAGATTAGGGTGTAGAAAATACCTCAGTTAACATTTTTTAATGACCTTTTCATCTACACTACATTCCTAGTGACTGCAAGTGTATATCCCCTACATGTATTATTACACTTGCCACCATACATTAGGTTGTGTAATGGGTTTGGCTAGTTCAATATATGCCTGACCTATATCTGACATATTAACTGTCCAGGATGCAGATGTTACTGCTACATATTTTTTAATTGCATTTATATTTCTTTATCTACATATCTGCAATGTTTTCACATGACATTTTCACTTCGATTTATACAGAACCCTGCATTTCTTAACACACACTCACATTTTTGGGGAAAATATAACATGCTACACATGTGCCAGCTTTAGTTATTCATGCCAGCCAGTAACTGACTGTTGTGGACTGTATATATGTTTCACAGCTACTAGCACTTCCATCACCCACTTTATATGGGACTGCACAACTTTGGGTTGCCAGTACCTTTTCAAACAGTACTGTTTGTATAATGCAAGGGTACAACAACATTTCAGACTCTGTGACACAGACACACTCTGGGTTTTAGACCTTTATTAATGACATTACACACTTTTCCGCAGGCTCACTCCTTTATTTGTTTTAACGGTGTATATGGTAGACATGTTCAAGACATATTATGCCTTTATTAATAGGTTAGCACACTCTTTTTTCAGGCTCACTCACTTATTTTATATGACAGTGCCTGCAGAGATATTATTCCAGACATATGTTACCTTTCTTAATGGGTTACTACACTCTTTTTCTGCCTCTCTGACGTTTTTATCTGACAGTACATGCAGAGGACTTATTCAGGCAATTTTATGGCTGTATTATTGGACTACAACACTTTCTTTCATGCTCTCTCCCATATTTTATATAACAATACATGCAGAATAATCACTAACCTGCCTGGTGGTGCAGCCTTAGCAGCCTTTCAGCATAGGCTTGCTGATTCATAGCACGGTCACCTGCAGCTGTAAAGTAAATGAGGGGATATTGAGACATACTTATCCGTTATACATACTCCATTATCAATTCTTACATACTGCATTCCATGGCTACATACTCAATTGTGGGGCATCCCGCATCCCATGGGCCTCCTATATCCACTGGTTCAGGCGGTCCTGCTTTCATCTCTTCAGATCTGCATGGTGGTGACGGACCTGCTCACCAGTCCAAGGAACGCCTGTGGCACTGCTGAGGTCACGAGCTAACTGGTTCCAAGCATCTGCCTTGTACTCCATCCCTTGGAACTGGCCCTGCAGGAGTCTTGTCTCGTGACAGTGGACAAGGAGCCAAACCATGTATTTGGACTCCTCGATGCCCCAACGTTGCACTCGGAAGCATGTTCCCTCTCTGACACTAGACATTCTAACTGCAGATGTGAGCTACAATCAGTTATGGCGTGTATTCCCGTCTGTGGGGCATACATATGCCGCATTTCCTGCACTTTTTTGTGATTGGCCATTTTGTAAAATTCTTGGCTGACTGCAGACCTGCTTAGTAATGGTTAAACTATCATTCGTAAATATATGAATGTTAACAGTGGATGTTTTCCCTATGTTGTCATGGCTTAGTGGTTCTGTACTTTGCTTCTGATGCACAGAGTCCTGGATTCGAACCTTGTCATTCATTTTATTTTCATACTGTCCAGACAGGCTAGGGGGTGTGGCTGCATTTAAGCAACTTTGCTCTACATTGCTCCTTGGTGCCCTACAGTGCCCTGGTTGGCACGGCGCACATGTCCACGCAAACACGTTGCGCTATGTAAAGCACCATTGAACTATTGGCAACTCTATTATGCTGGGTAAAGCGCTGTTAAACTGTGGGCACCTCTATTGCGCTAGGTAAAGCGCTATTAAACTACGGGCAACTCTATTGCTCTGGGTGAAGCGCTGCTTAACTGCAGGCAATTTTATATCAGGATCCTTTAACATATTTATTTTCTTCACTGATACATTGGCCATTTCACTGCTTTTTAGTAATGTTTAAACATATTTGTCAGGTATTATTTCATATACTGATTTAAAACATAAATACGAAGGGGAGTGGTGAGACTTGAACCATGATTGCCTCTTCTTTGTGCGAACGCTCTACCATTACGCTATTGGGTGTGATTTGCATAAACATTCTTTCTTATGCTCTTCCATGTCTGAATTGCTAACTGCAGCTAAGCAATGGGCACACCCGTGCACACATGTGCAAATACGGGCAGCTATTTTGGGAATTTAAAAAAATATATTTAATATTTTGCATTTTAGAACTATGATAGGGGTTTACAATATCAGGGAGTGTAGTGTTGGGTGCAGGGACATTTGAGTGGACTCGTTCTTGTGTGTGCTTTTTTTACTTTTGAAACACTTGCAGGGGCGTGGACATTTAGACTGCTCGGCAGTCCCTTCACGCCCCCTGCTTTCTTACACGGTCCGTGTAAGACTTACGGTTGAGTCAGCGTGCCCTCATGCATATTCATGGCACGCTGATGTCATACCGTTCAACTGCAGCCTCCGAGTAAGACTTATTAAGTCTTACAAGGAGGATTCGTGAATCCGGGGGTTGGTCATTATGATATTGGTTATGTCAGCAGTAAAGTTGATGAACTTGTCCTTTTTTTAAGGAAAAATAAGGCTGGCAAAGTTAACTCTACAAGTAAATAAAAGAAACCATCATATTATAAATGCCCACTTTTGTAATGTTTGTAGGCTTGGGAATTAAACAACATAACAAGAGCTGACAATAGAAGTATGATAAATATTGCTGACGTATGGGGTGCAATCATTTGAAATTGCCTGGGTATACTAAGTATGAGTATATAATGCAAAACAAGAACAGAAGTGGAATTTTATTTCTACTTAAAGATTCAATGGATTCAGAGTGTGTTTATGCTGATAGTCTTTTAGAAACATTTGTTGTTGATCTAAATGATTTATCTGCAGTGAATTCAGTAAGTAAAGTATTAACTTAGAAAAAGCCTTGCATTGTTTATGTACCCATCATAACTATATTCTCAATTTGGAGAACTTTTCATCTGAATTGGTAATCTGATTGACCAAAATGTAAATTGGGAAAAACTACATATCAAGTACAAATTTCAAACAAGAATTCATGGATATAATCTCTTATCCTTGTTTCTCTCAAGTGAAACCATGAAAAAGGTGGATATCATTGGTACCAGTTGTGAGAGAATCATTAAATACTTGTATAGGTCCCTCCTTAGTTAATTCTAATCATGACTCATTACAATCTGAATATTTACTGATGGGCAAAATGTTCAACCAGTAAAGAACAAGTTTGATTATTATTGACTTAATCATGATGTTATCACTGAATCACCAATGCAGATTTACTGGTTAGATGAAGTAAGTAATAATCAAGACATGAGATACTCTAAACCAGAAACTATACTAATTGGGTCTTTGGATAAAACTATTATTGAGGATGACTGTAGTATTACAAAGTCAAGCCACCTTACTCCAGGAATATTCAATAAATTAAATTACACAAAAAAACAAAAAGTATGCTTTTCAACAATAAAGGTTCCTTACACAAAACCAAAATGTAATAAGACTTGTAAAGATTTCAGTTTTAAGCTTACACTTAAAAATTTTAAATTGATGACTAAAATGGCAAGCAACAAGCAAAAGCATTTTATTTATTTAACATGTGTTGACCAGGACAGTCCAGCTAGGACCGAGCCTATTTTCAGCAGAGGCCCAGGGAAAAACACTCTAGATGCATGTCTGTGGAATGTGAGAGGAAACCGGAGTACCTCGAGGAAACCCACACAAATGCAGGGAGGACATGCAGACTCAGCACAAAAGGCACCCCAGCCAAGAATTGAACCAGAGAACCTCTTGTTGTGAGGCAACAATGTTAACTGCTGCACCACTGCACCAGCCAGGATAAATTATGTCATAACTACAATAATGTGTGTGTGTGTGTGTGCGTGCGTGCATGTGCGTGTGCGTGCATGTGCGTGTGCGCGTGTGCGTGTGTGTGTGCGTGCATGTGCGCGTGCGTGTGTGTGCATGTGCGTGCGTGCATGTGCGCGTGCACGTGTGCGTGTGTGTGTGTGTGTGTGTGTGTGTGTGTGTGTGTGTGTGTGTGTGTGGAGTGAGATCAGTGAGATCAGTGAGGAATGAGATCAGTGAGCAGTTCCAACAATTTTGACTCTTACTCTAAATAAGAGTGCACCTGAATTTTGAAAATGGATCATTTTAATTCTTCATTGTACAACGTACAAGGTTTATGCAATGCAATGCAGTTTCACTACTGTCTAACCATCTACTACTAGCAGTAAACATTAATTGTCATTTTTGACTCTTAATTCAGCTGTATTTGTATTTTGTTGTCTGAGGGCTCTAAAATCCTAAATATTCCAAAATTTGAAACAGAGCTGGTGCCAAGGATTTCAGATTAGGGCTTGTGTACTTGTAGGTGAAATCCTTTCCCTCTATCACTAAGATTCATAGGTTCATAGCAGACTTTTAATCCAGCAGAACATTTGTAGTCTAGCCAATGATCCCACTAATTTAATGAGACATGAATAATATCAGATCCTAACTTAGTTTCTTCCCCTTTCCATAAAAGCTACAAGGGCCAGGCTTAGGATGCACTTATGATTGCCCATCCAGTGTTCCAAGTTTCACTTAAAAATGGTCATGGAGCTATAATGCTTTCCCTCTAAGGGACAACGGGTCCCATTTATGTTTATATGGTAGTTTAGGTCTCCCTCTTGAGCAGGTGTTTAGAATGGTATTAGTGGGTGTGTATGAGATTACATATGACTGGATCTTTCAAGGCTGTGTAGGCAAGGAACAGAACTCCTCTCAACATCAGTAGGAAATGGAAGAGTGAGAGTGCTTTAAGGGTAACCTAAGGAGGACACATCCTTGATTTTTGTTTGGTAAGGAAACATGGTGGTCTTGACCCAAAGAAATCTATTTGTGTAGCTCTGAAAGTGGAAGTTGTGACGATTGAGGAGAGATGGGTGAAAGCTGCCAACCTAGTCAAATAGAATTTGATACATAACTCTGTCAACTGTATAAATAAATCTAAAATACAGGCTTGTGTTTTTAAATGTAAGAAAACACTGTAAAATGTGAACTTTAAGATTGTTGCAACATTCCCATCTGCTGTAAGGAAAACCAAGCCAAATATTTCAAATGTGTCTTTTTAAGTTGAAAAGATCTTATGAATCTCTTTAATGTTTTACAATTCGACTCCAGTGTGGCTGGATGAAGGTTTCATGCCCATTGTTTTAAGGCTAAAGTTTATGACCAGAATTTAGATGTGGAAGGTGCTTTATTGCTCTAGTTTCTGCTAGAATGTATATGTGAAATGCCTTGTATTGTTGTAAGTTTCTAAGTAGGTGTTAGATTGTGAAATAATGCAGTTTGTGGCCTGAGAACTCAGACCAGGTGTTAAAATGATACAGTTTGTTTCCCTGGGAAAACCTAAGTGTCAAAAATGATGTAATTTGGGGTTGGAACCCAGCAAACATGTTTGTTAGTAATGTTTAAATACTATTTCGCACAAGAGACTGGAAGCATTTTTGACTTTGGACACCCAACTTACAAGCACACTGCCTTATGCTCACATGTAAGGTCTAGCACTGTGATTTCTTGTAGCAATAGTTAAAGCTAGTAAAGATTAATTAGGTATTTTTCTTTGAAATCAGACCTGTCCTTCTGTATTATTTTATGTTTCTGTGTGATCTCTGAACTCTTACATATCTCTGTGGTGTAGTAGTTTTGTCTTGTGTTTTAATTATTTATTATTAAATATTTTTAAAACCTTCTACCTGTGGCTGATTTGTGTAGAGATAAACTCTAGAGTACATTGCATATTTATAGAGGTTATTGTAATAGGCCACTCTAAAGTAAGCCTTGACTGTTAGTCATACTACCATTGGATAATAATATTGCACAGTAATAATTGGACACCCTTTTAGGACCTTTTAGTAGCTGATATTATTAACTGGGTGATGGCAGTAATTACTACTGTATAGTCTGGGCAAAGGGGCACAGTTGGAGAATCTGTGTCAGCCTTTCCCAGGAGTGTCTGTGAAGTTGTATAAGTACTTATCTCAAAGCATGTGTGTGTGTTTTGTCAGCTACCTGGCAGGGACATGAAGCACTGGTTGGACAGAGTGGGTACTGGAGGTTTTAGCTTGCCCAGTTAGGCTGAGACCTGGACCCTATAGCTGTGCCATTGGGGAGTCTTATTGGGGACCTGGTGAGCAAAGGAGCAACCAGCCCCAGACTGTCTGTGATCTCTGTGTGCACTTAAGGGAAATTGTACTTTACTGTGTGTATTAGTTATCCTTTCCTCTTCTATGAGATGACCTCCTGGTGTTAGTGGTGAGGACTGAGGCTCCTTGATTGCTGGGCCAGGGCACGGTCAGCACAGACGTAATTGCAAACACTGTAAAATGGGCAAAGAAGTGGCTAGCAGGAAGCTATCAATGGGTAGTAACACTGGGATCCTATAAGATGGGACTAAAACATGATCAGTAGATTGCCACAGTAGGTGGTGATAGATGCAGGTCTGTTTATCATCCATGTGTCTGATACTAAGATAGAAATAAGGATGGAGTTTTGTCTCTGTTGTGATCCTATAATTCATTTTTGAGATAGTGGTGCTGTAGGTTTCAATGCCAACAAATGAGTGTGTTACTTTTGGAATAATAACCTTGAGTGGAATTTGAAGATGGGTGGTTGATTGGGAAGGATAGAACAGGACGATTACCTTGCAATGTTACCTATTGTAAGGATGACCTTTGAAAAATGGAGAGATTAGCCATTGACTAGTATAAACAAAATATTGATCACCCCAAGAATTAGTGACAGAAGAGAGAATGAGGTACTTCTGTTACTGTATATAGCCTAAGTGACACCATACCTGCAGTAGCATGGGTTTGTTTGTAGGTTACACAAGAAAAAAAAGAGATATGGGTTATATACAGGGTGTAAAACAAGACAACTAAAATATTCAGTGGAATGTAGGAATTTAAAAAGGGCAGACTTTTCTAGATGGATAGGCAAATGCTGTAGGAAAGAAGGGAGAAGCCTGACATATTATGTGCATATAAAAATAAAGTGGGGCCATAGTGAGGTAGTCAGAGTCAGAAGAAAGGAGAAGACTAAGTGGCAGATTTAAAACAGTGGCTTTAAAACATATATAAGAGTGAGTTTTACTTCATAAGGATGATAGTAGATAAATTAAATTATTGACCAGCTGGTGCACTGGAGCAAGAGAGAGCAATGGACTTTCAAATGTGGGAATACATAAAAAGGAAGGGAAGAAAGCATGGGAATGTAGCTGTGATTTGCTGAATGCAACTAATGTGAAGCCATGACAGACTTTGGTGTTCTGTTAGAATAGCAGTATGCTTCTATGTTCATAACTTCAAGCAGCTCAGGCTCTGAGTTTTGAGGAATAGAACTTGTAGAGGTCCAATCAGCTGCCATGTTTATGTAGTGTTTCCATCTACTTCTTTATAATGCACCTGAGCTCACATCACTAAACCTCAGATGTATCATACATAAAAGACAGCTCAGTATGTGTAATTGCCTAATACATAAGATCAAGCTTGTCACATTATGAACAAATGAGACACAAAGAAAATTTTGTGTAGGTGTGCCAACCCCACTGTACCTCCAACATGACAGACTTCCTCACAAGACCACCCTTACTTTTACTCCCACTGTGAGGTCACCATATCTTGCTGCTGGGATAGATTTGTGTCCCAAAGACTCCACCATCTGTGGAATAGACTCCTTCTCCATGTCAAGCAGAGTACCTCACTAGCCCTCTTTAAGAGGAACCTGGACAACTGGATGATGAACAGAAAATACACCCCTGGGATCCCACCTGTGTCCCTGCTGGACAGGGAAAACTGGTGCTGACTTTGTGGGAACATGGGCAAAATTATTGGCTAGGCTTATAAAGGCCTCTGGGCCAATAGCCTAGCATCATCCTATGAACCTATCCTATGAACCTACAACTTAAGGAAACAGCAATTACTGGCCAGGAATGTAGCAACTGACTTGCTTTTTCTCCTGAAGGCAATCAGATCATACCAACAAGAATTAATTACCATGCAAGTACCACAGTCTCACTCCGATGAGAATCAAACAATGTTACTCAAGCAACAATCAGCTCATACTGCTGTTCTGCAGCAACTGTGACTTAAGCTTAGGTAATCTGGGCAAGTGGCAGTGAGCTCTGTGATGGCCCACTTTTGAACTCCTGGCAAAATTTGCCCAATATGTTATGCTGATATGGGTTCTTATAGTCTAGAAACCTGGCGACTGCTAAGCTACCCAGTTTTTCACAACTGAGTTCTGAGACTTGTTGAAACTAAAGATGATCTATATCCCGCCTTCCTAGAGCTGTAAAGGAAATGTTTCTGTCTTTGTATCAAGAATCTGTACTGCATGGTTTGTTTATTAAGCAAGAAGGTCCTATACAGATTATTCTGTAGTTTGCATTCTCATTTTTTTTCTCATTATATATTTTAATTGCATCCTTCTCTGTTCAGTCTACTGTATTATTAGTGTCTTTGTCTTGCTGGGTATGCTGCTCGCATTCTCTCCATACCCAGTAATCTAACATGTTTACTCCCATAATACCCCTCTCAAGCTTTCATCATTATGTTTCCCCTTCCCATTATACCTATAGACTTATATATTCTCTTCCACCTTACGGGTTGCTTTACATGCCTCTGATCTATATTTAGCCTACTCTACTGTATATCACACCTTACCTCATACTGTTTATGAATCTATGAAATATGTAATACTTCACTGAAACTGTAACCTCAAAGCTGTGCCAGTCATAATTGAAGAATAGTTATCTATAGTCACTTCTGAAAGACAACACAATGCAACACTGTAGGAAAGACTTTAAGGATTAAACTCAATTTTCTGTGTCTTCCATATGTGCATGTTTCAGTTTTTCCATGAGAAATAAACTGTTAGTGTTTAAAATGTAGTAAGTCCATACATGATAGACTCAGGCACCTTGACTTATATTATTTTGTCTAGTTTTTTTCTATTGGTTTCTTGAGCGCTTACCTTCTGAACCAACAATTTTTCTAAGCAAGAACTTTCCTTCAGTTTTATTCTGTAAGCAAAGCTTCATAGAAGATTTTTTTTAAAAAAATGCTCATTTTTCAGTTTATGTCTAGAACCCAATATATTACCATCTTTTATTTTGTTGATCAGCTACAGCACAATGGTTCTGTTATACAGGATGACAATGCTATTAACAACAATACCGGCATTGCCTGACACTTCTCACCTATACACTGACTTACATTCTTCTAATGTTGTGGTCTGTTCCTGCACTGTGGTCTGACCTCATGATTTGAATAGCCAAACATTTCAGGATTGTCATTCCACAAAATGGCAGATAGAATGTAGTGCTTCTATGCTTGCCTCTAGAGTTTGCCACTTCCAAAACCTGTGAACCATAGGAGGTATAGAGTGATCAACAGGATAACAAAACAGGATTCTAATGTTTGTGTGTTTCCAAACAGGGTTTACTGGAAAATTTTATAAACAAGTTAGGAAGGGGTACAACTTAGAAAAGGGAAAAATAGATACTCACATTCAGGTATGTAGCACAGATCAATTATGATCAATTGCAATCACAAGAATTTACCATATTTACCATATGACATGTAAAACAATTCTACTACCAAATTACACAAAAAAACTTTGCTGTTTTGGTGATGTGACTTCTGGATTCCTGATATTTTTTCATTTTTATTTGCAGAAAGAAAACAATATCTTCTGATTGGAATAAATTGCTCCCACGGGATGAAACAAGTTTGTATGCCCTTTAGTTTTAAGCAGCTTAAACCGCCTAAATTGAGCATGGATTTATAAACAAGTAATGTGGTCTAAGGCCCTGCCTGACAGCTCATCAGTGGGTATAGAAGGCAGTTAAAAAGGGTAGCATTCAAAATTAAAACTGCATGCTCAGCAGCAGAGGTACTGCTTCAGGATGCAGCAAGGGGAGTCATGAAAGAAGTTACTCACTGCCTGAGGTGATTTGAAAATGTTGTTTTAAGGTCTTTTTTATATCTCATTTATACAGTTGGTCAGTTAGGTGCAGGACTCACAGTGAGCTTTCTAAGTAGACACCCACAGAAGTATGCTTCCAAATATCTGTGCTATGTCTTAAAATACAAAAACTAGCTTCCAATGCTAGCTTGCATGCACTGACAATCATTTTATGCAGTTTTGACAGATTTTATTTGTAATTAAAAATGTCAAAACCCATGAGGTGCTATATTTCAAAGCACCAGTCTGTATAAAAGGAGAGCATCAAACAGGCTCAATACACTTTACAAACTGGTGCACAAACACAATAACTAGGGCTCTTCTGCTCAGTGAACTCTAGATGACCAAAACAAATAGGACAGCTCATACATAAGGCCTGAGCGGGGGAGGGGAACAGGATGCTGGCTATAGGATCTCATTTACTTTGCTCTGTAGAGAACAAATAATTCCTTCTGGATAGACAAACAACAGCAGGTGTTGATAGGAGGGGACTTGTTTGGGAACTAGTCTCATCCTGCTCGGCAGCACACCTCAGGTAAATGAGGCAAGACTGAAAACAGCCTTGGAGTTACAAGGTACACAGTGACAGGCTTGAATAAAGGGCACAGTAAAGGCTGACAAATGACCTTGTGTGTTTACAGCAGATTTTATGTACATCTGTCAGTATGCACAGCTATGATGACAATAAGATATGTGTATTTGTGATTGAAATGAACAACTAAACTTTATTACATTCATGTTCCTACTGTCATTTTAGGACTGTAATATGCATAGCTTGACCATTTCAACAGATTTATACTCTCAGTCCAATATTATGTTTGCAGAAGTGCACATAGGAAATTTACATTTATACACTTAATTATGTATGCATTTATACTTTTGTAAGTATATATTATCCCACAAATTTTAACTGAATCATAGTTTTACTGTTTTCTAATTTTGTAATTTTCTTTATAAAGTATAAAACCTCCTATTTCATTATTGCTACTTCAGATTATCCTGCCGTAACAGGAACATGATATTTAATCAGCATGCAAACAGATGAGGTAAACCATGAAATTCGGTACTGCCATAGTTAGAGAAGCGCTATTGCAATTGCACAAAATGCTACAAATGTTAAACTGTAAATTCCAAGTAAAACATATATTTCATAAAATAGAATAAAATGCATTGTTTTTGAATTTCACAAACATGTCCCGTTAATTGCAGTTCACAAGAAATACTTAATTCCCTTGTTAGTCTCTGATATCCAAGTTTGTTAGTAAAAGGGGTGGACAAGAAGAACTTAATAATAGGATGGGATTCAGAAATAATTGGGGTTATGTTAAGTAGTGCCTCCAACATCTTGTATTTCCCAATCTTATGCCAGCTCTGTACCCTGTATGACATTACACCAGTGAACAGAATGCTCCACAGAGTACATAAAGCTATGCCATCATAGAGGTCTTGCCATGTCAGTAAAATGTGATCTCATTATTCCTGGAAAAAATCCATTCACTCCCAAATGTGCTGCATAACCATTGAGTTTGCCTGAAGCTGGCCATCCCCATATTACTACATGTATATTGGCCATAATATTGACTCCGCGACAGGGAATTCTCTGTCAAGCATGCAGTGTTATGATCAAAAATGTAGTGGAGACATGCTTTGAGGCTGCACTACAAAAGGGCCTGAGGTTTGGATGCAGTTCTCCCTGTTCTAAATTCATACCACACCTGCCTCAGTACAGCTCTGTGTATTTGTCAGAACTGGAACTGGAGACATTGGAGTGTATATGTACACCAAGTAATGCAGGAAATACAAGTTCCATTTTTTCCAGGTGAGGCTGTAACTAGGCCACATAGTTTAATAACTCTGATACTAACAAATTTTATATTACAGTTGAATATCAAAGTAAAATTTATGACTATTGCAGCATAGTGCACCTGGTTATTACATTGGAAATGGGCACTGGGTTTCATGATTCTTTATTAATCTATGTAGCTTTGGGAATGCTGGATCTCTTATTTGTAGAATCAGGCACAGTGTGATTGCTTGGGGTAGTGTAAGATGTTTTGGAAAATGTGAGGAAGTAAAAAATATGTATCTGTAGGTTTATATGGGTGAAATGACTTTTTCACCCTTGCAGAATAGCATTATTTCCATGTTTCAGAAACAGGCTTAAAATATTAACTAAGCCTGATTTTTTATAGTAAGTCTAGGCCAAGAAACCAATGCAGTCATTTACTAAGAGTGAACTTTATAGCAAGAAGTAATGCAGAAGTAGGGCTGCTGTCAAAGTTGCAGATGGCCAGCTTTGTAGATGAATTCATGCTACCAGTCAACAAATGGCACATCATGTATTTCCTGAAGAGGGAGGGAGAGTGGAATATTTTTATACAATACCTGCCCTCTAGTGGAGCTGAAGCACACAGTTGCCATTCCTAAAATTCATACATAATAGAGAGTAGATCCTGGAAAGTGCACCTGAAACATTGCTAAAGATTGCACCAACAAAGAAAAATCACAGATTGGGGTTATGACTATGACCAATGTAAGGTACCTACTCTACAAGATCTGAATGCACAGTGTACCTGTTTGGGGTAATGGGAGTGGGTTCTTTGGCCCATAATAGCAAGACTTCTTCTTCTTCTTCTTTCGGCTTTTCCCGGTTAGGGGTTGCCACAGCAGATCACCTGTCCGCTCATGACTGGCAGTGGAGTTTTACGGTGTCGAGTTGCCAGTCGGGCGCCCAACCTTCCACAGAAGGCACACATACACGCACACTCATGTCTTGGGCCAATTTAGAGTGTCTAATCCACCTAGAGCATGTCTTTGGGATGCGGGAGGAAACTGGAGCACCTGGAGGAAACCCACGTGACCACAGGGAGGATATGCAGACTCCGCACAGACTGAATGTTAAAAATCTGGGACATAGGGCTATTTCTTTTTCAGACATATGATAATGTCAGAATTAGTATATTCAAGTAGTGTGTGGAGGTGTGGAATATGACTGTTGACATACACTGTTCTCCTTTAGATTCACTAATTTTGTTTGTAATTACAGGACTTGGAATTGCAGATTTTGGAATTACAACTAGGAAACAGCTACAGCACTCATTCTCTGTCTGAGTATTCTTAGAAATGTTAAGGTGACAGTACAAAGTGACTCCCAGATAAAGATGGGGCAAAAATTGATGAGGAACCTTTGAAACCTCCAAGAAGACCATTTAAAAGCATTAAATACTACAGTCAAAACAAAAAAAAAAAACATTTATAGACAATTCAGTAGCACAATGGTTAAGCTGGCTCTGCCAGCATCATGTACCATACTATTACTTAGGCTGTGTCTATGAGGTGCATAATTGTGAGCTTGGGAGGAAGCAAAGTGAAACTTCTTGTAAGCAGTTCTTAAAAAGGAAAGCAGTGCTAGTTTGTGGGATTAAACCTGCACAGTAATCTGTTGGTGACAGAATGCACACTTTTACTAATAAATCTGTCCTTACAACATTCTGATCTGTAACTCAGTGAAGAGTGTCACAAGTGCCTAGGCTATAGGCCAGGGAATTAATTCTTATGTCAAGTGATGGATATTTTATGGTGCTGATTAAAGTCAAGCATATGTTGCCTTTCTCAGCCTGTTGACTTGAACAAGGAACAAATACTGTATACGCAACTGAGAATATTTTGCTTTTGTGTATCATTGAAGCAATTATTTTTTTAACTGAAGGACTGAATATGATTGTATTAGAAGACATTGTAGCCTGCTTAGTGTGACAATGGAGTTACTATAGTCAGCTGGGGCATAATTTATACTACTCCAATAAAATACCAACCTTTGCCAATGCTGAAATTATAATAGGTTTACTAAAAATAAACAACCACAAGTCCATATGTTTCTCTGCCCTCTATATTCCCCCTGGTGATAATATCAAATCTCTTGAAAACATCCTGTCCTGGTTCTCCTCCAATACAAAAAATGAAACCTATATACTCGGTGATACCAACATCAACTGGGATACTATTAACTCTGAAATCCCATCCCACACAATCAACCTCTACAACTTCCCCCAACTACTACAAGCTCCAACCAGACCAAATAAAGATGGTACCTCTGGTAACATCATTGACTGGATCCTAGCAATTCACCCAAACCTTATCACCAAAGCTGGAACATTATCTGATCTTCTCAGTGATCACATACCAGCCTTCACCGACTGTCTCCCATCACACCACTATATCCAAACCCACAACCTCTCCTCTTTCAACCCTCTAACTTTCTCTGAATGCTTAAAGCATACTGACTGGTCCTCTCTAAAAACCCTTCCTCTAGATGATGCTGTTTCCTACTTTAACCACTCATTCCTAACCCTTCTCAATCAGCAAGCCCCTCTTGAACCAAACGCATCAAAACCAGTGGGCCCATGGTTATCAAAAAATATTAAACTAGTTTTATTCATGGGGGCGGAGCCTAATGGCTAACTGAGAGCAGCTTGATTTTGAGCTCTTCATACTCATACTAGAAAATACAGGAAAAACTAAATATATTTAAAAAAATTGGGTAAATATTGAAGATGAAGTAATTTATAACAAAACTACCAATTTTGAAGAAAAAATTCTGAAATTTTCCTGTCAAATACTACAGAGGACATTCCAAACTGTTTGAAGATGAGTAACTCCAAGAATTCACACTCAGACTCTATTATAAAAAAAGAGATGCAACAGATATCTGCTACTCTGCTGGACTTATCGCTAAAAATGGACAGATTTACTGAAAATCTAGAAAGTCTAAAGGATAACTGCCAAAAACAAACAGAAGTTTTTAAAGAAATCTTACAACAGCAACAAATAAAAATATCAGACATTGAGACTTCCGAATAACAGAAATAAATACAAGTTCTTATGATGTAATAGATTCTCAGGAAAAAAAAAGAAATTATAGATCTAAATAAAAAATACAATGAATTCCTCACTCATAAAACAAATCTAGCTTTGGAAAAACTAAAATTTGCTTCAATTTCAACTTCCCCAAAACACTTACATAATCTAGCAATGAGAATTAAAAAGCAGAACTTAGAAAATAACATCATAAATATAATACATGAAGGAAAAGGGAAAAAAAGGTATCTGATGTGAATGATATTCTTGAAGCTTTTAAGTTCTATTATGCTAAGCATTATGGAAATAATGATAATAATATTTCATTTTCAGATCAGAAATTTAATAGTTCCTTAATAAAAAAACTACCTGACCAATTAAAAGTAGAAATGGACAAGCATATCTCCATAAAAGAAATAAAAGACATAATTAAAGTAAGTAAAAACAACAAATCACCAGGAATGGATGGAATAATAATGGAATTATATAAAATTCTTCCAAATTCAGCAATTTCTCTACTTCATAACATGCTAAATGATATTCAAACTCAAATGATTACTCCACCATCCTGGAAATATTCACTAGTTACCCCTATAAAAAAAGATAAAAGTGATCCATCCCAATGTAGCTCATATAGACGTATCTTTCTGCTTAATAATGATTATAAAATCTTTATGTCTATCTTAGTAAATAGAATTAAGAAATCCCTGACTAAAGTCATAAATGAAGACCAAACAGGCCTTATATTTGGAAGACACACATATGACAATATTCAGAGAATTTTAACCATTATAGAAGCTTTGAACAGAGACAATTCAGAAGCTCTTATAATCACATTAGATATAGAAAAAGCATTTGATTCGGTAAACTGGAAGTATCTATTCAAAATTTTGGAACTTTTTGAATTCCCATTAAACTTTATAAATTTAATAAAGAATATATATAAAGATAACCTGGCTTATGTAAAATTAGGTCCATTTACCTCGGAAGCTTCCAAAATAACTAAAGGTTCTAAGCAAGGTTGCCCTATGTCTCCCATACTGTTTGCCCTGGCGATAGAATTATTTGCGTCTGCAATACAAAGTGATCTAAAAATAGAATGAATTAACTTTTACGATAAATTTAATTCTAAAATCATGTTATTTGCTGACGATATATTGCTGACTTGAAGACCGAATGAAGAGTCCATGCAAGAATTAGAGAAACAAGTAGAAGATTTTTTTTCCATTTCAGGTCTTTGTTTCAATAAATCCAAGTCAAAACATATACTTCTAAATAAAATAGATGACTTGCATCTGAATAAATATCAAATAATTGGAGAAAAGGTTTCTTCACTAGAATATCTAGGAATTCTTATATCCGAGAACATAGATACTACCATAACCTTAAATTATAATAAAATCCAAAATTTAATTCAAAAACAAGTTAATAGCTGGAATAAATTAATATTAAACTTGGAAGATAGGTTACAGTTAATAAAAATGATATTACTACCACAAATAAATTATATAGCATTAGCAATCCCTATTTTACCAGATAAAAAAGTTATAAAGACAATACAAAACTTTTAATGGATTTTTTTTGGTATCCAAAAAAGAATTGAATTGCTTTCTCACATCATATTAGACCCTGGGACTTGGGAGGAATCAAATTTCCAGACATAGAAACGTATATTAAAGCTTCCATCATTAAACTTATACTAAATTGGGTAAATCCAAATTATTCATCCGCATGGAAAATTTTACATCTAACTTTCTTCTTAAATGAAAACAAAATATTAAAAAATATGGATTTGGAGAATTATAATAACATATTTTGGCATGTACTATGTCATAGCTTACAAAATAAAACAACAAAGCCCACTAATTTATCATATCTGAATAATATTTATAATCTATTTAGAAAATTTATAATTACAAATCCAGACATAAAATTATGGTTCGAACTCTTAATACCATTTAAAACATCAAAGAATTTTAAAGAAAAAATCCAAGAAAAAATACTCATTAATTGGGAATCCAAAAACTTTATTTACTGGTTTCAATGCTTAAATAATCACAGTACTTTAACCACCCAACAAGTAATAAATTAGTTTAGTATATTTTAAATAGAACAGAACTACAAAAAATACTACAATATGCAAGTGATTTATGTATAATTATTAATGATTCAAACTTTAATACTATACCTAAGTTCATAAAATATATGCAAGAATTGATTTATGGAAATCATAATAAGCTAATTTCTATATCTAAATTATACAAAATTTTAATAGTGTATAAAACCAAAATAGGTCAAAATGTTGTGAACATTTTAACAAAGGGCTTGACAATAAATCTATCATCTGAAGGTATGAATGACCTTTAGTTGTCAGTTAAGCTAACATCAAACTTCCAGATATGGAAAATCTTCACATGGAAATTTTTACATAGAGCCTTTTATACACCACATAAAATAGCCAAATTTGACCCTGCCCAAAAGCCCACATGCTGGAGATGTACTGTAAATTGCGAGGCAGATTGGATACATATATTTTATGATTGCATTAAAAAATTCTGGGAAGATATTAATAGATTTCTTCAAGCCATTTATAATGATAAATTTGTTCTAACAAAATCTTTAATTTTTTTGAATGTAGACGACTCAGTAACTATGAATAAAAGTGATCAATATCTTTTATGGTCTATTCTGGCTGTAGCCAGAAAATGTATAACAAGAAAATGGAAATCCACTGTCCCTCCAAGTTATGAAGACTTCATATCTCTATTAAAGGAATCTGCACAAAAAGAAATAAAAGTCAAAGAAGAAAGAATTTTTCCCAGACGTTGGACAGACAATCCTTGGAATAAAATCTTAATACTTATAGACACATTACAAAAGGATAGAATTTCTTCTACATGAAATTGAAATGTCATAAACTAAGATGGACTTATGTGAATATATACCAGTAAAGGTTATACTAGTTCTATGTGATTATTCCTCTTTATAACCTTATTGGTTAATCCTTTTCATTGGACCACCTGTAAATATTGTACATATTGTTGTAGTTATTAACTATTTTCTTTTATTTTGAATTGTAACTTAAATTTACTGTATCATAATTTGTCTACAAACAAAAAAAATAAAAATTATTTAGTAAAAAAAAAAAGATATTAAACTAGCCTTGCACTAAAGGGACAAAAAATGGAAACAATATCAAAAACATAAAAACCTTAACACCCACCTAGAGTATAAGCAACTATGAAACTCCACAAAAAAATAATAATTAAAGACCGCAAAGCCCACTACTCCAAACTCCAGTCCTTGCACTCAAGAAATCCCAAAAAATTCTGGGACTCCATTTCATTCATGCTGCATCCTGGCAACAAAGAAAACAACTGCCCAGACCCCAACCTCTCCAACCTTGAAACAGCCAGCCAGTTCAACTCATTCTTCATAAACTGCATAGCTAAACTATCAGCCTCCTTTCACCTCCTCCACCACCACCCCCCCTCCTGCCCCAACCACCACTCCAATCATCAACCTTCCTCCACATCCTTCTGCCTCAAACCCATCCCCACAAGCACTATAAAAAGACTTCTCCTCAAACTCAAACCCAGTCGCAATGCAGCCGACAACCTTCCACCCACCTTCCTCAAACTATCTGCAGACAGACTTGCCTATCCCATCTCTATTCTTATAAATAAATCCATACAAGAATCATACGTCCCTTCTATCTGGATCCATGCTTACATTATCCCCCTCCACAAAGGTGGCAAAAATACTGATTCCACCAACTTCAGGCCTATTACCATCCTTTCCCCTTTTTCTAAAGTACTAGAGAAAACAATACAAGCACAACTCGTGGCACACCTGACACTAAACAATCTCCTCTCCCCTACCCAACATGGTTTCCACCCTGGCCACAGCACCAAGACTGCCTTTCTTTCCTTTCTTGAAACCATAAACCTTGAACGTGACTCTGGCAAGTTCATATCTACACTATTCCTAGATCTGTCAAAGGCCTTTGACCCCATCTCACACACCCGACGTATAGCCCAACTCTCCAGCCTAAACCTCTATCCCACCACCATTGCCTGCTTTTCCAGCTGGTTGTCCAACCACCAATGGAAAACTTCATCCTCCCCATTCCTTCCCACACCCACAGGTGTCCCACAAGGTTCTATTCATGGCCCTCATCTCTTCAACCTACTCATTATCAACTTTCACCAATCCATCCCAGACTCATCTATCATACAATATGCAGATGACACAACTATTATCTGCTCAGCCTTCTCCCCCTCTGAACTCCTAGCAAAAACCCAACTAGCCTTCTCCAAAACAGAAACCTGGATGCAGTCTAACCATCTGGCACTAAATGCAAATAAAACCAAACTAATGTTTTTTCCCCTACCAGAAACTACACTGACAAATCCACATTCGCCATACAGAGCCAAAACAACACCCTCCTTGAAATCGTGCCCAACACCAAGCTTCTTGGCATCATTATTGATGAAGAACTAAAATTTGACACCCACATTTGCTCCGCAATCAAGAAAACCCACCAAAAGTTAGGTCTCCTCTACAGGCACAACCACTTCCTAAGCCCCTCTACCCATCAAATGCTTGCATCCACCTTCTTACTCCCCTCCCTTATGTATGGTGCCCCTCTTTTTACCAATCTCCATCTTGGCCTTCGGTCCAATCTTGAATCCTGCTATCCTGAATCACAAGATCTCCAAATCTGCAACCAATTCAAAAAACTCATCCCACCACTGCCATTCCCTCCTCACCCTCACTTGGCTTGAACTACCCAACTACCTCAGTTACCTACAACTCACCTTTCCCCACAAGCTCATATTTAAACCTGCCAACTGCCCAGCTCTCGCTACTTCCTTAAAACCTTACATTCCCAACCGCTCACTCAGATCCAAAAACCAAAATCTCCTTCAGGTCCACAAACCTGAATGGACTCCAGGCCATCTACTCCTGTCCCACTCCTGAGCTAAACAGTGGAACTCTCTCCCCACACACCTACACAACCTATCTAACCATACAAATTTCAAATCTCAGCTACTCTCTCATCTTTCTTCTAAATGGGAATGCCCTTGCCACACTCCAACTTAAACCCCCCCATTCCACCTTGCACTGACTCATCCAACTACCTCTACTATTACTTCATCTCACCCAAAATAATCCCTCCCCTACCAAAAAATAATTTTCTCTGTAATATCTGTTGTACTATACTCGCCAATCTCAGTTATACTATACTATCCCTTTCAACTTTCTGGCTTAAAAACGAGTATGTTTGCACATTTTTTTGCATCATGCAGCACTGTGAGGCTACAGTTAAACTATTCCAGGTGCCAGATAGTCTGCTCTTCAAATTTTCCCTTAGAACTAGCTTGTTTCTCAGTAGTTGCACTAAAATTCTGAACCCCTGTGACTAGCACTTGCTCTAGAACCTGCTGGAAAGCACTAGGAAGCCTGAAACTGATACAAGCACTCAACTCTCCTTGTCAATAAGGAGAAATTAATCATATGCACTAAACAGCCTATAATTGCAAAGTACCCTGCAAAGGTAAGGGAAAACAGCTGTTAAACTTTACAAAAAAAGCACCTAAACAGGCATGTCCAAGGGTCAGCTTCCGGTGATTTCTCCTGTCCACCTGGTGAATCTGGGCATACTGGAGCAATGCAGCAACTGCCTCATGTACACAGACAATCCTCTCCTCCTACCACCCAACACTACAACCTGAGAGAGATGCACTTACATAGCCAAACTGGAAGCAAAGCTCTCTGGCCAAGATTGTGCTAGACAGTCAAGAGGAGAAGGTTAACACCTGCACTACACCTCAAGCAACTCATAGCCCTTCAAAACCCACACCATCAACACCCACACATAGCAACACTAAACCCACATATGCGGAGGCACTTAACATTAACCTGCCCAAGCAACAAGGACCTCCGAAGCTGAAATGCAAACAAAATCCAATAACAACCAAAGTGACACATAGCTCACAACACCAGTGCCACCCAACAACAGCCCCTAAGGCAAGACAATGTACCCAACACTTTTGTCATAGGTGACTCTATAGTCAGGCACACTTATATCCCACTCACAAGGCTGAACAAGGAGAAAATTACAGTCAGCTGCCTGTCGGGTGCCAGGATCCACCACATAGTGCATGCACTCAAGTCACTCCACAACAAGTACAAATATGACTCTGTCATTGTCCATGCTGGAGTGAATGACTTGAGACGTACCTCCCTGGACTACATGAAAAGAGACATGAAAGAGCTCTTGGATCATGTGGCCCAGGGAGGTATGACCCTAGCCCTGAGTAGCATTCTGCTTTCACCCAGAATGATACCACAGTATAAGGACAAAATGATTGACTTCAACAATTGGCTAAGCTTCTGGTGTTATTCAAAGAGGATCCAGTATCTGTCTGCCTGGGAAGACATGATCGACAAAGCATGATGCTTTGCCAGAGATGCTCTGCATCTGTCACCCCTGGGATTCAGGTTACTGGCTAAAGCTCTTGCCACCCCTATAGTGCCTTTTTTAGGCAAGGTTCAAAGGATAAAACCACCACCATAACAGATACAAGCATGCAAAATCTTGAGGTAATGCTACTCAATGCTAGAAGTCTAAACCTCAAAATGCACTCTCTCGAGGCACTCCTAAAAATGGAGAACATCGATATCTGTGCAGTAGCTGAGACCTGGTTCGTGGCTCCAGAGAGCACCCCTGCAATACCAGGCTACAACTCTTTCCACACTTTTCAGCCACAAAACCAAGACCGAAACACTAAAGGTGGAGGAGTGTCCATATTCACCAAGGATATTCACACCTCCAAGCTAGTTGCCCAACACAATGCATCTGAAATTCTCCAGGTGCAACTAACATTAGGTAAGACTGCAATCCAAATTGTAGCTTGTTACAGATCCCCCACAATGCCCCAAGATTTTCACTACACCTTTCTAAACATACTGGAAAATATTAAGATACAACCAAACACCCTAATAATGGGTGATTTCAACTACCCTGCCATTAACTGGGAAAACTACTCTGGTACCAACTCCTTTTCCCAACGGTTCTTGGAATTCATAAATTTCAATGCCCTGTATCAACTAATCCATTGTCCAATCAGGGGCTCCGATATCCTAGACCTGGTCATTACCAACATGGCAGATAGATGCTCCACACCAGTGGTCACCCCCTCATTGGTCAGGTCTGACCATAAGCAAATCACCCTTGACATCCACATCCCTCCCCCACCCCCCCAGTAAGGAAACCTCCTTAAACATCCTTAAAAGTCAACTTCATGCTACTGAAGTCAGAAATGACAAACTTCACAACACCCATGCAGACGGGATCTGAAAGTTCAACTGCAGAATCCTACACTAAGGCACTGTATGAGCACATCCACTTGTGCATTAATCATGCCATCCCAAATCGAACCAAAATGCTCTTCTCAAAAAAAAGGAAGAAATTGTTGCAGAAAAGAGGAAAATCCCAGAATGCACAAAACTCCCTCACCAGCCTCAGTAAGAAGCTGAGATCCCTCATAAAATCCTCAAAAGCTAGTTACGAAAATAAAATTGCCAAAGATTCCAAAGACAGCCACAAGGCATTCTATAGTTATGTCAATAATCTAAATGGCAATACTCAGATCTGCTCTGAGCTACAGCAGAATGGCATTAAATATACTGATCTCAAGGCTATTGCCAATATCCTGGCAGATCAATTTAGTGCCAACTTCACCCCCCCCCTCTCACCCCCTAAAGGGCCCATCTCGATACCAAAAAGGTGAGACTGGCACCTCACCTAAGTGTCATGTTTAATCATAGTCTCACCTCAGGCTTTGTGCCCACTGAGTGGTGCACAGCTACAGTTATCCCACTCCACAAGGAAGGATCCACCTTGGATCCTGGGAACTACCGCCCCATCAGTCTGACAAGCCTGATCTGTAAAGGCATGGAACACATTATCATGGAACTTATAAACAAAGACATTGGCAACCTTCAAACACTGGACCCCACCGAGACTGGATTTGTGAAGGGCCAATCTTGTCTCTTGAATCTGACTGACTTCTTCAAATCAGTCTCCAGAGCTATGGACAAGGGTAAGGTGGTCCAAGCAGCCTATCTGGACCTCACCAAGGCCTTCGTCACCATCCCACACTCTGGAATCATAGATAAACTTACTAAGCTGGGCATAAATCCCTACATCACTCAATGGGTTGCCATCTGGCTTACTGACAGAACCCAGACTGTAAAAGTAGCCGACTCCAAATCCAGCTCCAGACAAGTGACAAGTGGAGTACCTCAGTGTTCAGTCCTGGGACCATTCTTGTTTGGCATCTACTTCTCTGAAGTACAGGCCAACACTAAGGGACTCTGGCTAACAAAGTTTGCAGATGACTGCAAACTGGGAGCCATTATTGAATCCCCAAATTATGTGGATATTCTACAAAAGGGCCTTAAAGAAACAGATGCCTGGTGCCAGAGCCATGGGCTCAAGCTTAATGCCAAGAAATGTATAGTTATCCCCTTTGGAAAAAAAACATGTACCCATGAATTACCACATAGGTGGCAGTACACTAAACATCGAAAGTGTGATGAGAGACTTAGGGACACAGGTGGACAGTGGTCTCACTTTCGATAACCACATCACCACAACAGTCAGGAAATCCTTCTATGTGGCACACCTCATCATCAAGGGCTTTTCATCCAGAAAAAAGGAGGTCATTGTCCCACTGTACTCATCCCTCATTAAACCCATTATAGAGTATAATGCCCCATTTGGTATGTACCTCACAAGACATCTGCAACAGCTGGAAAGCCCAAAGAAATACCTCACTAAAAGAATCAAAGGCCTAAAGCAGATGCCATATGCTGACCATCTAAAGAAACTCCAGCTATAATCTGAGGCATATTGCCTACTCAGAGGTGATCTCTGCTTAACATACAAGGCCATGTCAAACCCTGAGCTGTTGGACATGCTCCACTTAAAGAAATCCCAATCCCTCAGAGCCACACACTTCAGGGATCTAAACCTTGCCATCACAATGAACAAAACATGCTGGAGGGATAGGTTCCTGACCCAGAGACTCCCCATACTCTGGATTTGACTGCCCATATATGTCAAGCAGAATGCCTCTTTGGCCCTGATCAAAAGGAACCTTGATGACTGAATGGGAGATAGGAAATTCACCCCAGGGATCATGTCAGTCACCCTGCTAGACAGGGGTCCAGAGAAGTAAATATTGTGGGAAGAAATATCCAGGGAATTGTTATGGCTAGGCTTGTGTAGGCCCTAGGGCCTATAGCCTAGTATCAACCTGTGAACCTATGAACCCTGTCCATGCATAATATTTTCCTAACCTACTAATGGCTAGTAGCTATATATTTTGAAATGTTAAACCTACAACTGAGTTTATAAGAAAAAGATTCACTTTATGTAAATGTTGAAATTTCTGTATTGAATTATGTCTTTTCATTTTTGTAACATTGTGAAAAGCCATTTGCAAATATCATGGAGCTTATCTGTAAATGTTCGATTAGCTGTATGAACTATGTCCTTTTGTAACATGTGAAATGTAGCTTGCAATTATTGTGGAGCTTTTCTCCCCGGGCCTCCACTGAAAACAGGCTCTTTTTGGCCCAGTGGACTTCCCCGGTCATCAAACTTAAATAAATAGTAAATAAATACATTTATTTATTTTTTGTGTGTTTGTTTGTTTGTTCACCTGCCAGTCATGCTGTCACTTGAGTGTTTCATTTTATCCCCTACCTACTCGGCCTGTAATTGCTGGGCCAGGGATTTCATACAAGATCCTAAAGTTCCAGTATGTTCAGGTTTATGTGCACACAGAATGCAGCAGATGAGGGCTTTTCACACTATGTGAATGTAATTGTTTATTATACAACAACTGGCCATTAGTATTAAAAAAGTAGCAAGCTGATTGGCCAGCCTAACCAGCGTGCCTGTCGTAAATCTGAGCATATACCAGTGGAAAAAGGTCCAGTCGCCTCGACTTTTCTCCATTAATATATGCAATAAAAAAATTACTTTTATTTCATTGTTTTAAAATAAGCTCACAAAACTGGAGACCCAAACAAATGAGAGAGATAGCACAGAGAAAAATGAAAGGATAAGCAGGTACATTGTACAAAATTAAATAAACGTACCTGATTATTCTTTTATCTCTGTCCGGTCTCTCCTGTATGTTAACAGCCTCCAGGTTTCTTTCTTTTCTTTCTTTTTTTAGTTAAAAAATAGCAATGGAGATATTCCTTGCTCCATTGCTTCCATCACACAGCACTAGTGCACTGTGAAAGTATAGGAATGCAAGTCCCATATCCATGTGCAGTACATCAGCAATGCTCCAGGATATCAAGGGAAAAGTGGAAGACCACCAGAGCGTCATTATACAAAGACATTATTTAAGAAAAGTAATTAATTTTTTTCTTAAATAATGACATTGTATACTAGCAATAACTGACTTTGTGGTGTGGTATATTGATTTACACTCGGGTTGCCTTTGTTTAATCACTCGGGTTTCACCTTCATAATTAAACCACACCAACCTTGGGTAAATCTTCAGTATACCACACCCACATCTTCTGTTATTGCTATAATAAAAGATAACCAGTTAAATGGACTGATCTGATAAAGGACAATTCCAGCCATGATTTGAATCTTCTTCTCTTTTGGCTGTTCTCATTAGTGGTCACCACAGTGGATCATCTGTTCCCATTTCTTCCTGTCCTCTGCATCTTGCCCTGTCACATCAACCACCTGCATGTCATCTCTCACCACATCCATAAACCTTATCTTGGGCCTTCCTCTTTTCCTCTTACCTGGCAGCTCCATCCTTTGCATCCTTTCCCAATATACCCAGCATCCCTCCTCAGCACATGTCCAAACCAACGCAATCTTGCCTCTCTGACTTTGTCTTCAAACCGTCCAACCTGAGATGACCCTCTAATATACTGATTCCTAATCCTGTCCACCCTTGTCACACCCAGTGCAAATCTTAACATCTTTAATTCTGCCACATCCAGCTCTGACTCCTGCCTTTTTGTCAATGCCACTGTCTCCAACCCATATAACATAGCTGGTCTCACTACCCTCTTGTACACCTTCCCTTTCACTCTTACTGGTACCCATCTACACAAATCACTCCTGACACTCTTCTCCACCCATTCCACCCTGCCTGTACACTCTTCTTCACCTCTCTTCCACATTCACCATTACTCTAAACTGTTGATCCCAAGTATTTAAACTCATCCACCTTTGCCAACTATACTCCCTGCATCCTCATCATCCCTCTAGCCTCCCTTTCATTCACACACATATATTCTGTCTTAGTCCTGCTGACCTTCATTCCTCTGCTCTCTAGAACATATCTCCACCTCTCCAGGGTCTCCTCAACCTGGTCCCTACTCTCACTACAGATCACAATGTCATCTGCAAACATCGTAATCCATGGGGCCTCCTGTCTGATCTCATCTGTCAACCTGTCCATCGCCATTGCAAATAAGAAAGGGCTCAGAGCTGATCCTTGATGTAATCCCACCTCCACCTTAAACACATCTGTCACTCCCACTGCAGAACTTACCACTGTCACACTACCCGTGTACATATCCTGTACCACTCTTACATACTTCTCTGCCACTCCCACCTTCCTCATACAATGCAACGACTCCTCTCTAGGCACCCTATCATATGCTTTCTCCAAGTCTACAAAGGCACAATGCAACTCCTTCTGACCTTCTCTATATTTCTCCATCAACACTCTCAGAGCAAACTGCATCTGTAGTGCTCTTTCCCGGCATGAAACAATATTGCTGGCCACTAATCATCACCTCCCTTCTTAATCTAGCTTCCACTACTCTTTCCCATAACTTCAAGCTGTGACTGATCAGTTTTATCCCTGTATAGTTACTACAGCTCTGCCCACCACCCTTATTCTTAAAAAATAGGTACTAAAACACTTTTTCTCCACTCCTCAGGCATCCTCTGACTTTCCAAGATTTCATTAAACAATCTGGTTAAAAACTCCACTGTCATTTCTCCTAAGCACCTCCATGCTTCCACTGGTATGTCATCTGGACCAACAGCCTTTCCATTCTTCATCCTCTTCATAGCTGTCCTTACTTCCTCCTTGCTAATCTGTTTCAGTTCCTGATTCACTATCCCCACATCATCCAACCTTCCCTCTCTCTCTCATTCTCTTAATTCAGATTTCCAGCCATGACTTGAGTCACAAGTAAACATTTATTTATTTATTTATTTACATTTGTTGACCGGGAGTGACCGACTGGACGGAGGTCCATTTTCAGCGGAGGCTCGGGGAGAAAAGCTCCACAGTTAAATTAAACAGACAGTAGTTACATTGGATTACATAGCAATTAACAATTTAACATAGCAATTAATTACAAACATATTTACAGATGAAGAACATAGTACATCAGTAGACAACTAGAATCTTTATCTGTGAAGTACATAACAGACATTAACAAATGTTACAATAAGAAGTTTCTGCTGTATAAAAAGTGCTAGGCTTATGAGCATCTGAGCTTGCTATAATCAAGGTAGTTAGTGGGGTGGAAAGAAATGTAGTGGTTGGATGGGGTGGGTGATATTAGAGTGGGAGTTGCAAGGGCATAGCCAGCATGTTTTTAGGTGTGCTTTTAATAAAGGTTTGAAGTGGGTGCATTATGCTACGGAGGTAATTGTGGGTGGGAGGGAGTTCCATAATTTGGCTATGGCACAAGAGAATAGTGCTTCACCAGCAGAGTTATTGGCTTTAGTGATCTGCAAATGATTTTTGCTTCTGGATCTTAGTGGTCTGGTGGTGCGATAGGGTTGGAGTAGATTCTGGAGGGATGGGACATTTAGTGGATGGTTTACTAGTTTGTGGGCAAGTGATAGTTGATACCATTGAAGGAGGTGAGGGAGTTCAAGCCAGCCCAGTTCAGCAAGTGAGAGACAGTGGTGACTACGGTAGGATGCCCCTGTGGCGAATTTGGTGATTTTGTTGTAGCAGGTCTTTAGCTTGTTTAGATCGCATTGCCTTAGGTTGGTATATATTGAAGAGGCATAAAGTAGGGTGGAGATAAGGTGGGAATTTGCTACTGAAATCTTTGCTGCTTTGGTGAGAAGTTGCTTATTTCTGTATAATGTTCCTAGTTTTTTGTGGGCTTTTTTAATGGTCATGGATATGTGAATGTCAAATTTTAGTTTATTGTCTATTTCCACTCCTAGCAATTTTGTGTGTTCAGTTGGGTATATAGTGGTGTTGTCTTTTGCTGTGATGTTAAAGTGAGAGTTGTTTTGAGTATCTTTGGTGGGTTGGAAGATAAGTAGTTTAGTTTTGTTTGGGTTGAGTATTAACTGGGCATCGGATAACCAAGTTTCAACAGAGGAAAAGGCTTCCTGTGTGACTTTTTGCAGTTTGGGTAGGGACTGGGCTGAGCAGATGATGGTTGAGTCATCTGTGTATTGTATGAGTGTGCCATGTTTGGTGGCAGAGGCTAGATTATTAGTGAAAACAGAGAAGAGTAGGGGTCCAAGGATGGATCCTTGGGGAACCCCTATGGAGACAGGTAGTTGGGTAGATATGTCATTCTGCCATACAACGGATTGTTGGCGGTCAGACAAGTAACTCTGAAACCAGTTGGTGACTGATTGAGAGAAGGATAGATTATTGAGGACAGAGATGAGTTGTTTGTGTGGGACCATGTCAAATGCTTTAGATAGGTCTAGGAAAGTAGCAGAGGAGAGATAGCCATTGTTTTTATGCTGAAGTATAGTGTTAGTAAAGGAGAGTAAGGCAGTGGTGGTGCTATGGTTTGGTCAGAAACCATGCTGAGTATTGGAAAGGAAGTTGTTAGTAAGGAAGTAGTCTGAGACCTGAGAATGTATGCATCTCTCTAGTATTTTGGAGAGTGGAGAGAGAATAGCTATGGGGCAGTAATTGGTTAGTTCTGTGGAGGGGCCACCTTTGTGGAGGGGAATTATATGAGATACTTTCCACAGTGTGGGAATGTAACTTTCGGACAGAAATCGGTTAATCAAGATGGATACTGGGTAGGCCAGAGCATCAGATGTGATTTGCAGGTATTCACTTGGGAGGTTGTCTGCTGCTAATTTGGTGGGCTTAAGTTTAGTTAAGATTTTTTTTATGTTGGAGGTAGGTACAGGAGAAAAAGAGAAGGCAGTGGGGAGATTACTAGTTGAAGGTATGGGTTGGAGGGGGGGTTGTGTTGTTTAGCTAATGATAGTATGGTTGGTGTGAAGTGTGTGTTGAATGAGGTAGCAATATTTTTGGAGGAGTGAGGGATGTTAGGAGGAGGGGTACTGACTTTACCTGGGTGGAGGATGGAGTTTATGGAGGACCAGAATTGGTTGGGGCTGTGTTGGGAGAAGTCTAGGGCAGACTGGTAGTATTTGAATTTGTCCTGTTTTATTAGCTTTTTAACTCTATTGCATAGTTCTAGGAATTTCTGTCTAGTTGAGGGGGTTTTGGTTTTGCACCAGTGCTCCCAGGCTTCATCCCTGTTTTTCATTTCTGACTTAATGGTTTTCTGTGGCCATGGGGAGGTTTGTGCTTTCGTTATGGAAAGTCTTATGGGGGCATGGTAATTAAGGATGCTCCGGAAGGTAGTATTAAAAAATTCAACACTGTCATCAAGACTGAGGTACTTTAGGGGATGCCAGTTACATTCTTTGAGGGATGAGATGAATGTGAGTGGGTTAAAGTTTAGTTTTTTACGTATTTGATGGTAGATGACAGGTTTAGCTTGGTATAGGTATTTTTTGAAATATGAAACAAATTAGAATTATAAAAAAATAAATACAGAAAAATCAGTGTGTACTAGAAAAATACAGATTAATATTATGAAGAACTGTAAAAGAGAACCATCAGCATTAGATATGCAAATTTAAATATAATAAAATCCACAATGTTATGATAAGCAGATATGAAACAATTACAACCTTACCAAGTTATCAGCACTAAGAACAGAGTAAAAATGCTGAGATATTGAATTATTTTATTCAAAGGAAGGCATAGCCTATGTAGACAGCCAAAGCTCGATTATAAAAATAAACAGAAAGAGAAATCTGAAAAATGTTAACAGCCAATGAGTAAAAAGACCCATGTGATGTAGTAATGTTAAAGGACCAAATTCAGAAAGAATGGGGCTGCACTGTAGTACTTTTCTACCACCAGAGAAGCACTGCACTGACCTGCTGTTAATAGGCAGCATGCGGAATACTCTGATCCCAGCACTAACTCTGTGCTGCTCTGAACACTGTTAAGCCTAACCCCTCAACTTAATTTGATTCTAAAACCCGCAAACAAAATGCATCACACTATACATGCAAGGCAAAAAATGACTGTGACCATCTGTTGTGACTAATGCATTATGCAAATGATGCAGTATAGTGTTGTTTTGGGGTACAGCTGAAACATAAGGGATCATCCTGCTGCTGACAACGTGAAATTACAAGGGGGGAGTTATGCTATAGTAAAGTATATGGCCAAATGAGGTATATTACTCTCTCAAATGTGTCCATGTAACATCAGAAGATGATTGGAGAGTAAATTTAAAAAACATCTGTAGTATTGCTAATGTAATCAAAGATTTTTTTCAACTGCAACTTGGTTCCTGTTCATAGTATATAAATATCATCCAGGAACGTGGTATGCATAAATCAATAGAAAGTGTACCTAGAACTAAATACATACTTCCTTTCCTATTGTGTCATCATAATATTTGCATACACTGGGGTGCATGCAACACCCATAGCCACTCCTGTCTTTTATTGGAAATAAACCCCCTCAAAATGTACAAAGTTGTTCCTCAATACATTCTCCATAGGTTCAATGACCTAATGTCCCCTGCTGATAAATGACTGTCCATAACTAAAAACCTATGAAACCACTCAATCTCTGTCTGATGCAGGATCACACTATAATAAGCTACTACCCACGGTGGAGCTGCTGCGGTAGCATTGTCGCCTCACAGTAAGACGCTGTCCGGCTCGATTCTCAGCTAGAGCATTTTCTATGTGGAGACATGCGTGAATGGGCTACCTTCGTTGAAGGTTGTGCATCAGGGCTGGTAACTCGGCACGTAAAAATCAACCACCAATCATTAGCGGACCGGAGTTCCACTGTGGCGACCCCTAACCGGGAAAAGCTGAAAGACACAAACAAAATCAGAGTTAAATTATCATATATATTTATTTCTTATAATGTAGGAGGTTATTGTGTTGAATGTTGTTAATCATGTTATGTTTGAAAATAGCATATTTTCTACATATTCTTGTTTATATCTTTTATGTTATGTTATGTTTAATCTTAAAGACACTGAATATGCTCCAATCTAAATTTCTTTATGCAATGTTATGGCCATCAGCACTAGTCTCAGAATTCTCTGTTGTTATATGCCTGTTATGTTTTTCTTTTAAGGCCTGCAGTGAAAATATAATCATTTTAGTCAGCTAATGTGGGGAACAAATAAATAGATAGATTTGTACAATGCAACAAACATGACAGAGAAAGAAAAGGAAACACATTTATAATCCAGGAAATGAAGTATAGGAAAAAATATCATGTTTTGCTAGTCTTATGACAGACTGGTCCTCAAAAAGATTGTTTGCTATAACCCCCATATTTATATTTTCTGCTTCCAAAGACTTTCTGCATATTTCAGGTTTTGCTAACCTTGTGTTTTTTTTTCAATAAGAAATTATTATAAATTTTCAAGTTACTTTGAGTGGCTTATTCTAAGGTCACAAAATAAAATAATTTATTCAATAATGAGTCAGATAATGAAGTGTTAAGTAGTACAGTGATCTTCCTGGAGTGACTTGATAAATTCTTTGAAATTAGAGGGATTACAAAATATGCTTTTCTATTACTGGCTGACGTGTACTTTTCTAAGTCTAAATTGCTCTCTGTTACCTTTAATAATGATGACATATTTTTAATATTTGAACCTTTTTTTATAATAATAATTTATGTCTTGTTTGCCAAGTGTCATGATGTTGTACTTATAAACCTTAAACATGAAACTGCTACATGTGTTTGCATGCATTTTTGTAGACCACAGTTAGAAAAGATGTATCCTCAGCACAGACCACCCCATGGTACACAATGAGTAATTCCCTTTGGAACAGGTAAAAACATCTTCCATTCTGACTTATTGGCCTGGATTCAGTAATCCTTCGAGTAAGGCTAACCAAGTCTTACTCAGAGACTGCCGTTTAAGCCTACGACATCAGCACATCATGCATATGCATGAAGGTGCTGACTCAACTGGAAGGCTTACACGGAGTGTGTAAGACTGCAGGGGGCATGTCGGACTGCAGAGCAGTCCAAATATCCACGCCCCTGCAACCATATAAAGTGAAAATGAGAAATGCAAGGAGCGAGTCCACTGAAATGCACACATAGCAAACAGTACACATCCCCACATACTAAACCCCTTTGTAAATGTAAACTAATATATATATATTTTTTTATAATTCCTGATATAGCTGTCCCTATTTGCATGTGTGTGCGCGGGTGTGCCCATTGCTTAGCTGCAGTTAGCAATGTCGACAACGAAGAGCATAATAAGAAATGTTTATGCAAATCAAGCCAAATCGCAATAGCATAGTGGTAGAGCGTTCGCAGAAAGAAGAGGCATTGCCGGTTCTAGTCCCACCACTCCCCTGTCTATTTTATGATTTAAATTAGTATATAAAATAATTCCTGACATATATGAATGAAAATTTAGTAAAAAGCTTTGAAATGGCCTATGTATTAGTGAACAAAATGTATACATATATAGATAAGAAGGTGAGCAGCATTGAGGATATTGACATATAATTGCCCATAGCTAAGCAGCGTTTTACTTAGCGCAATAAAATTGCCCATGGCTAAGCAGGGTTTTACCTAGCGCAATAAAATTGCCCATAGATAAGCAGGGTTTTACTTAGCGCAATAAAATTGCCCATAGATAAGCAGGGTTTTACCTAGTGCAATATTATTGCTTATAGCTAAGCAGCGCTTTACCTAGTGCAATACGTTTGCATGGAGCTGCGCACCGTGCTAACCAGCGCACCATCGGGTAATGTGGAGCAACGTAGTGCAAAGTGGCCTAAGCACAGACACACCCCCTAGCCTGTCTGTACAGTAGTAAAATAAAAAGCAATTACAAGGTTCGAGCCCAGGACACTGTGCACCATAATCAAAGTACTGAACCACTAAGCCATGACAGCTTAGGATAAACATGCACTGTTAACATGCATATACTTATAAATGGAAGATTAACCATTACTAAGCAGGTCTGCAGTCAGCCGGGAATTTAAAAAAATGGCCAATCACAAAAAAGTGCGGGAAATGCGGCATATTTAAGCTCCATAGGCGGAAATACTTGCCATAACTGATTGTAGTTCCCATCTGCAGTCAGAATGGCTGGTGCTGGAGAGGGTACATGCTTTCGAGTGCAATGCTGGGGCATCCAGGAGTCAAAATACATGGTTTGGCTCCTTGTCCACCGTCATGAGTCAAGATTCCTGCAGGGCCAGTTCCAAGGGATGGAGTACAAAGCAGAGGCTTGGAACTGGTTAGCTCATGATCTCACCAGTGCCACAGGTGTCCCTCGGACTGGTGAGCAGGTCCGTTACCACCAAGCAGACCTGAAGAGACAGAAGCAGGACCTACTGAACCGATGGATATAGGAGGCCCGTGACATACAAGATGCCCCACTACTGAGTAGGAAGCCATGGAATGAAGTATGCAAGACATGCTAATTTAGTCTTTATAATGGATAGGTATGCCTCAATATCCCTTCATTTACTTCACGGCTGCAGGTGTCCATGCTGTGAATCAGCAAGCCTATGCAGATAGGCTGCTAAGGCTGCACCACCGGGCAGGTTAGGAATTATTCTGCATGTATTATTATATAAAATAGGTGAGAGAGCCTGAAAAAAGTGTTGTAGCCCAATAATAAAGGCATAAAATGCCCTGAATAATTTCACTGCATGTACTGTTATATAAAATAAGTCAGAGAGCCAGAAAAAGAGTGTAGTAACCCATTAATAAATGTAAAATAAGTCCAGAATAATATCTCTGCATGTACTGTTATATAAAATAAGTGAGCGGGCCCGAAAAAGAGTGTTGTAACCTATTAATAAAGGTATTATACATCTTGAATAAGTCTTCTGTATGCACTGTAATATCAAATAAATGAGAAAGCCTGTAGAAAAGTGTGTAATGTAATTAATAAAGGTATAATACTTGGAGTGTGTCTGTATCACTTACTTTGAAATGTTGTTGTACCCTTGCATTATATAAATAGTACTGTTGTATTAAGTGCTGTCAACCCACAGTTGGGCAGTCCCATATAAAGTGGATGAAGGAAGTGCCAGTAGCTGTGAAGCATATATACAGTCCTCAACAGTTGTTTAATGGCTGGCATGCATAGGTAAATCTGGCACATGAGTAGCTTGTTAATGTGTTCCCAAGAAATGTGAGTGTTCTACATGAAATGTAGGTTTCTGTAGAAATATAACTGAAAATGTCATGTGAACACATCCAGATATGTAGATATATAAATATAAATAAAATATATAACTATGTAGCAGTAACATCTGCATCTTGGACAGTTAGTAAGTCAGATATAGGTCAGGTATATAATGAACTAGCCAAACCCATTACACAACTTAATGCACATTGCCTAGTGTAATAATACATGTAGAAGATATACACCTGCAGTCAATACGAATGGAGTGTAGACTAAAAGTACTTATAAGATGTTAATGGAGGTATCTTTTTACACCCTACTGTATGTGCATAAACAATGCAATTCCACACTTCAATGGGTATGTCTAATCTCTAAACATTTGTTGGGACATATGTCCTATTGTTCTATAAATATCTGCATTTACTTTGATGCATGTGCCCTGTTCAAACACCACAATCTTGGTGGCCTGTTGCCACCAATCATCCCTGCATGCTGTTGGAATGTCCTCTGTCGTTCAATATAAGCATGTGTTATGCTTGCTGTTCAACTGTTGGAACCCTTGTGTGTTGGGTTAATGGGAATATTACTGCATGCTGTTACAATTAATTTGGAATGCTGTTGTCTATGTTGTAATTAAACTCACCTAAACACAGAACGTATGGGAAGGCCGGTCCCAGTGGATCCACCTGTTCCTCCTCAGCTGGCGATTGCACCTGGCACCAGCAAGTCCGGTGCCCAGCCTGGGCTCCCTACCTCCATTGGTCCTGTGCCACCTTTGGGTGGAAGCACTGCAGGGGATGGTGCTCATTCCCCCGTGCAAGAGTGGATGGAGAAGGGCCACCTGTTACCCTCCAAATGGTCCGGGCTGTGGTGCGTAGGGAGATCCAGCATTCAGCCGCTGATCCCCTACACCAGCTTGAGGCGAGAGTGGCGTGACTTACGGGTGAGCCTGCCCATACTATGCAGCCCCCAGCACAGCCACCCTTGGGGCTGTGAAGGTGCAGTGGTGACTGCCCATGGGTGGGGATTTCAGTTCCACTGTTACCATCTGTGGGCTCATGGGCTTGCGATTTCCAAACATCCGTCCCCGTCAATTGTGTTCACCCACCCCATGTGTCATATCCCACCCCGTATGCATCTTGTTTGTCTTGTCTGTTTACCTCCCCAACCTACCTCCCCAAATATACTTACTTCCTCTACCTCACATTCCACTCTCACCTGAAAAAAAAAAGGGGGAGTCTGTACCCACAAAAAAGTTACGCCCCATAAATAGCTGCCCATTTCACACACATGTCCGCTGGACATGTAAACTGATAATTAAAATTGGCATTGCAACATACTTTGTTGTCCTCACCTCTCTCTCAGGGGTGGAAGGTTTCAAATCTCACTCTAAATTCCTAACATATGCACAGCTGTTGCTGGTAAAAAAATGGGCAGCTATGGACATTCCCTACACCTATCCTGCACATCCTGAGCTGCTTTCCTTACTGTCTTTCCCTCTTTGTGCCCCCTTTTTCACCACTTTCCTATCTCCCCATTTTCTTTTCTTTCAAAGAAATTAGCATGGGGGTTAGTGGGAGTAAGCACTTTTAAACAATAGTTAGCAGGTTTGAGCGAGTGTGCGCATCTGTGTGCTTAGTGAAGTATTGCTAAGCATTGCCCAAACCCCCACAAACCCGCTTACAACTGCTTAAAAGTGCCTTAGTCACTCTGCATGGCAGGGCCCTTGTTCTGCTGAGCAGCAAAATAAAACAACTCTGTCAGTCTCGAACCCCAGAGCTTGGGCACACTACAATGCATGAAGTACCACTAAGCCACAGTAGATATACAAGTCGGTGCTGTAATAAATATATCATGCATTACAATGAGTGAATGTAAAGGGAAAATAGGAATGCCATAACACATATCTTGTTCTGTGGATCTTTACCAGCAGTTGTTGTGGAATTGCATGACATGACTGTGAAAAGAGAACCAGCCATTCTAGCAGGAAATAATGTTACAGTAGCACTTTACAAACCCCACACATTATCAGAGCAGGATAAACACTGGCATATTTGAATAGGCCAGACGCCATACTTCCCAGCTGTGACTGCTTTTCAGGGATGTCCCTGATTTGTAAACAAATGTTAGCTGTGTCCCTCAGAATCCCTCTGAAAAGTACTGATGTTTGGCCCAAAAGTGGGGAATTGCACTTAATGAATAATGTCAATAAGTAAAAGTACACACTGCATGCACATCAAAAAAGGTGTATTAATACATATGCTCTGATTCTCTCACAGTCTCAACTTAATGTCTTTAATATATTACAGGTGTACCTCACTTATATGTACCTTTCCCTGAAGCTGTTCAAATCTATACCTGAGTGTATCAGAGGCCTGGCAGAGGCAGAAACACACAGGCATTTCAGCTTTTCTGCTGTTACACACTCTGCAAATAGCTTTGGAACGAGCCCCACAAGCATACCCTTATGTAGGAGTACAACACAGAAATATCAAAGGATGTTGCCATGTACTGGTAGCAACCAACTGTGACAATGCCATTGTTCCAGTGCAGAAAATACGGGTGTGGTGCACAGACAAAGAATAATAGGATAACCTCTGGCTATGATCTGGATATGTCCACAAGTGGGAGCTACGCAGACAGACTACCTGCCTTGTTAGACCAACAGGTACACAGCAACCCTGTATGTTCAGCAAGATAAACATCACACAATAATATATAATGCTCTCTGTACTTCTGCACCCCTACCCAAATGAACAATATACCTGTGTATTCAGGCTCTACCAAGGATGTAGGTAGGCATACTCAGTACTGAAATGTGCCCAGATGTCTTGAGCAGCCTGTGCTAATGTCAATACAAATAAACAACAAACTGTTCAGAAGTAAGGTAATTAATATTCACAGTATAGTAGTTCACAAACAGTTCATGTGTCAGAGGAATACATTGCAATAACTACTTTTGTATGGCAGTTAATTGTCTAATTAGAAAAGAAAGTACATACTCCCATGTATCTTGTGTAAGCATTTTAAGGGGGGAGTAAAATTCTACACTGACAAGTGTGTACTAGAAGCAGCAACATTCAGGTTTGAGTACAACATGCAAATCACTGGCTACAACCCTAGCTTCAGATACAAGACGTATACCAATCTTCTGACTGACACAACGGTGTCCACAGCAAACAAGCATGGGCCCCACTTTGGAAAGCTGAAAGGGCTACACCTACCTAACCTAACATTTTATAGCAGTGGGCTGCTATGACAGTGAGTACTGTAATTACCACACAGCAGGCTGCATGCAATTAGTAAATGGTGGGCACCAATTGGTGCAGAGGCCATCACACGTACATGTGCAGATACCTAGAAAAGCAGGCTGTACTTGCTGTCCACACATGCAATAATCTCATTGCAGCAAGAGAAAGAGAGAGTGAGAGTGAGAGTGAGAGTGAGAGTGAAAGTGAGAGTGAGAGTGAGACAGAGACAGAGACAGAGACAAAGAGACAGAATCAGACAGATACAGAAAAAGAAAGAGCAACAGCAACACACAGAGAAAAAATAAATAAATAATTTCCTTTAAAAACATACGGAACAGAGCAATACAAAGGAAAGGTATGTAACACATATGTATTTGCTGGCATGTAGTAGATGTTTATAAAGAGTACTCTACATACTGTGAATCATAGGTGGTAGTCTACCTAACACCGAAGGTGTGATAAGGGAACATGGGACACAGGTGGACAGTAGCCTCCCCTTTGATAATCACAGTGCCACACTAGTCATGTACTCTGTCTGTGTAGTAAACGTCATCACAAAAGGTGTGTCATCTAGGGAAATATAGGTCAGTGTTCCCCTCTACTCATCACACTTAAAACCCATTAGAGAGTACAATGCCAACTACAGCAACTGGAAAGGCCACAGACATACCTCACAAAGAGTAATACCGGCCTCAAACAGATGCCCTATGCAGACCGACTCACAAAACCACAGCTACACTGTGTTGCATACCGCCTACCCAGAGATGACCTCTGCCTAACATACAGAGCTATGTCATACCCATAGCTGTTGGACATCCTCCACATAAACATATTACAATCCCTCCCAGATACACGCTCTGGGGCCCTACACCTTGTCAGCTCACTAAACAGCACATGCTGGAGGGATAGAGTCCTAACTCAGACATGCAGTACTCTAGAACAAGCCACCTATCAATAGCAAAGAAAGCTCCTCATTAGCAGTTGTCATAAATGCTCCTGATGATTGTTTGGGAGATAGGAAATACACCCCAGGTGTTCCTGTGAACCTGTTTACCTGTGTTCAGGTGTTAATCTTAGTGGCCTTGAAACTGCCCGCCCCTCTTGTAAATTTGTGTTTGGATACTCCTTCTGGGCCCATCTCATTTGCTCACTCAACTGAGTGAAGTGAGATCACATTCTGATTTCAGGCACTCCTACTGTGTACAAAGAGAGCATCTGGGAAACAGAAAAAAAAAATTAAGCTTGTTTCCTGCCTTTCCTGTTAAGTGGTATAGACTAGTTGTAGGCTTCTGAGCTCCCAAGCCCTTCTGTGTTGGAGGGAAGCCTTCTAGCTTATTTTTTTTTTCTTATAACTAGCCAGTTTTCTAGTTTCAGCACTCAAATCTGTTTCTTTGATCTCAGCACTTGTTCAGAAAAAAATAAATAAATAAATTTCATCTGCTTTTACTGTACTTGTGTTTCTACCTACTTTATTTTACTTTTGCATCATCTTAAAAATACTCAATTGTATTTATTACTGCTTGGTGTAACTCATTCTAAGCCTTTTGGTTTAAACACTTGGGCTTCGGACCAGTTTTGCACTGAGAGGGTTTGTAGTCTGCACTGTAGTGGCAGAACAGGTAGCTTACATCCTTCTAGGTTGGGAACTGCTGATTGAGGGCTCAGTGTCTGTTATTCTAAAAGTGTATTAATTCTGGTTTAAGCACGTGGGCTTTCAGGCCAGTTATTTTACATTAAGAGGGTTCGTGGTCTGCACTCTTGTGGGAGGAGAGGCTGGACTCTGCCCTTCTGAGCTGGGAATTTCTGGTTAAAGGCTTATAGTGCATGCATATCTAAACTGCTTCTTACTAAAGTTGGTGCACCTTGTTTGCTGTGGCATAGACTGGATTTGGGCCTGCTGGATCTAGCTTTGTTTGTGTAACTTGATCACTAATCCAGGCATTCTCTAAAGTATTCAATTGTATTTATTACTGCTTGGTAGTAACTTGATTAAAGTGTAGCTATCATTCTAAGTCTTTTGGATTAAGCACTTGGGCTTCAGACCAGTTGTTTTACATTAGGAAGGTTTGTGGCAAGCACTGTGGTGGCAGGACAGGTAGCTTTCATCCTTCTAAGTTGGGAACTGCTGATTGAGAGCCTAGTGTCTGTTATTCATAAAGTGTATTAGTTCTGGTTTAGGCACTTGGGCTTCAGGCCAGTTATTTTACATTAAGATGGTTCGTGGTCTGCACTCTTGTGGGAGAAGAGGCTGAACTCTGCGCTTCTGAGCTGGGAATTTCTGGTTAGAGGTTTATAGTGCCTGAATATTTGAACTGTATCTTACTGAAATTGGTACACCTTGTTTGCAGTAGCATAGACTAGATCCAGGCCTGCTGAATCTAGCTTTGTTTATATGCTTGTTGTTTGTTTGCTTGTTATTTCCCTGGAACGCTAATTCCACCTAATACGCGGCTTCACAGCGCTTCTGTGAATCACTAGTGATATCTGCATTGCTTACTGTACTTATTTCCTTGTTTCACTTGAAAGAAAGTTACTGTTTGTCGTTTTTGCATTTAAGTTACCTGTAACACATTGCACTTAAGTTACCTGGCACTTGCGTGCTAAAGCAATTATATAAGTCAGCACTAAAAATTAAAAGCACTACACCCTCACTCCCCACTGGCCCTTGTTTTCAATTATTAAGGAATTCCCAATATTATTCTAGCATGTCCAAAGGTCAGTTGTCAATCTCCTCGCCGGTCCAGCTGGTGAATCTGGGAATCTTGAGGCAATGTTACAACTGCCTCATGTACACAGACAACCCTCTCCTCCTCCCAACAAATTCCAACACGTGTGAGAGATACAACCATATAGCCAAACTGGAAGCTAAGCTCTCTCAACGCAGTACTGGCATAACCAGTCAGGAGGAGAAGGAAACCACACTCACTACAATTCCAGTCTCACATAGACCTACCACGACAGCAAACCAAACACATAATCACACAAAAACATACTCGGAGGCTCTAAATAAAGATCTGCCTAAGCAGCAGAGACCTCCAAATCAGACACCCAAGCAACCGCTACCCCAAAACAAAACACGTGCAACACATATCTCACAAAGCCACTGTGCCGAACAGTCACAGCCCTTAAGACTAAACAACACACCTGATACACTTGTAAAAGGTGACTCTATCGTCAGGCACACTGACATCCCGCTCACCAGGCTGAGCAAGGAGAGGGTCACGGTGAGCAGCCTGTCGGGCGCTAGGATCCGCCACATAACACAAGCACTCAGGTCACTCCAAGGCAAGTACAAATATGACTCAGTCATTGTCCATGCCGGTGTGAATGACCTGAGACGTATCTCCCTTTACTACATGAAAAGAGACATAAAGGAGCTCTCTGAGCATGTAGCCCAGGCTTGTATGACCCTGACCTTGAGTAGCATCTTACCCTCACCAAGAATGATGCCACAATATGAAGACAAGATGATCAATTTCAACAATTGGCTTAAGTACTGGTGTCATTCAAAGGGGATCCAATGCCTGTCAGCTTGGGATGATATGCTCGACAAGCCACGATGCTTCGCTAGGGATGGCTTGCACCTGTCACCCAAGAGCTTTCAGATATTGGCAAAGGCTCTTGCTACCCCCATAGTGCCTTTTTTAGGCAAGGCTCAAAAGACAAACCCACCTCCATAGGTATCACAAGGGTTAAGAAACTAAGAGTAATGCTACTCAATGCCAGAAGTCTAAACCTCAAGATGCACGCACTCAAAACTCTCCTTAGCATGGAGAACATCGATATCTGTGCAGTAACAGAAACCTGGTTCAGGGCTCCCGAGAGCACCCCAGCACTACCAGGTTATACCTCATACCATTATTTTCGGCCCCAAAACCTGGACCGAACCACAAAAGGAGGGGGAGTATCGATATTCATCAAAGATACCCACACCTCCAGGTTGGTGGCAAAGCATGAAGCATCAGATACTATCCATGTGCAACTAACAGTGGGTAAAACTGCCTTCCAGTTTATAGCCTGCTACAGACCACACTCCCAAACCCAGGAACCCCACTCAGCCTTTCTGAGAACACTGGAAAATATGAAGGTCTCTCCAAACACCATTATATTGGGTGACTTCAACTACCCAAACATAGACTGGGAGCATTACTCTAGCTCCAACACCCTAGCCCAAAGGTTCCTAGAATTTATAAACAGAAATGCTATGGAACAACTTGTTACCACTCCCACAAGAGGGGAAAACATACTGGACCTGATCATCACCAACATGGGGACTCTATGCTCCAGACCAGAAGTGTATCCCTCACTGGTAAGATCAGACCATAAACTAATCTCACTGGATATTCACATCCCGACCTCACCCCCTGCCCAGAAAACCATAGTGAAAAACTTCTCTAAAGCAAATTTCACACTCCTGAAAACTGAGGTGGAATCCTTCAAAGCCCACGAGCCTGTGGAAAATACGACCCAGACCACAGAATCCTTTATAAATGCATTCTATGAACACCTTCAGGAATGCATGGATCATGCGATCCCAAATAAAACCAAGACCCAATCCTCCAAAGGCAGACGTTCTGTCTGGTGGACCCCAGCCATAAACAAACTATACAACAGAAGGAGGAAGCTACTAAATGATAGAGCAAAATCCCAAAAAGGGAAGGCATCACTGATCAGTATTAGCAAAAAACTGCAGGCACTCATAAAATTGTCTAAGGCCAGCTTCGAGAGAAAAATTGCACAGGACACTAAGGATAATCACAAGGCTTTCTTTAGTTATGTTAGGAACCTGGGTGGTAATTCCCAGATATGCTCAGAATTAGTCCAAAATGACAAAAAATACACTGAACCCAGAGACATTGCCAACATCCTAGCTGACAGGTTCAGCGCAAACTTCTCCCCCCCCACCAAAGGGCAAATATCTATCCCAGCAGAGTGCTGCTCCTGACATCTCAGATGCTCAGGTAAGAGCCGCCTCCAAAGCAAAAAACACAGCATCAATGGGACCAGACGGTGTCCCAGGCTGCATCCTACATGAACTCCAAGAAGAGCTAAACCCAAACATAAAACTACTGTTCAATCTCAGCCTTACTACAGGATATGTGCCCAAAGAGTGGCGTACAGCAACAGTGGTCCCTCTCCATAAAGGTGGTGCCTCAACGGATCCTGGAAACTATCCCCATAAGCCTGACTAGCTTGGTCTGCAAAGCTATGGAAAGGATCATCATGGACCTCATAAATAAAGATATTGGGGACCTACAGACACTGGATCCTACCCAGTTCGGCTTTGTTAAGGGCAGATCCTGCCTCTTAAACCTGGTTGATTTCTTTGAAACAGTCACCAAGGCCATTGACGAGGGAAAGGTGGTCCACACAGCCTACCTGGACCTCGCAAAAGCCTTCAATACAATACCCCACTCGGGCATTATAGATAAGCTCACCAGCTTAAATATAAACCCTATGTCACTAGAAGGATTGCAAACTGGCTCAAGGACAGAACCCACATGGTTAGAATTGCTGGAGCCATGTCAGACTCCAAACCAGTTACAAGTGGTGTCCCACAAGGCTCAGTCCTGGGACCTCTCTTGTTCGGTATATATTTCTCGGAGGTACAGGCCAACACGGAAGGACTGTGGCTGACCAAGTTCGCAGATGACTGCAAACTGGGCGCCATAATCGACTCTCCAGCCGACACAATCATCCTCCAAAAGGGCCTCATAGAAACAGACAACTGGTGCCAGAGCCATGGCCTCAAGCTAAATGCCAAAAAGTGTATAGTCATCCCCTTTGGCAAAAACAAAGTGCCCACAAATTACCACATAGGTGGTAATCCATTAAGTACAGAAGAAGTAATTAGGGACTTGGGGACCCAAGTTGATAGCAATCTCTCATTTGAAAACCGCGTGGCCAAAGTGGTTAGAAAAACATTTTATATAGCCCACCTAATCATGAAGGGATTCGCATCTAGATCAGGGGAGGTCATCGTGCCTCTTTACTCATCCCTCATCAGGCCCATAATTGAGTACAATGCCCCTTTTGGGATGTACCTTACCAGACACCTGCAGCAACTGGAAAGACCCCAAAAGTACCTCACCAAGAGGATCAAAGGGCTCAAACAGATGCCATACGCTGCCCGGTTAAAGAAACTCCAACTCTACTCAGTGGCATACCACCTGTTCAGAGGCGATCTGTGCCTGGCGTATAAAGCCATGTCCAACCCGGAATTAATGGACATGCTGCACCTCAGAAAATCCAAATCCCATCGAGCTATGCGCTCGAGAGACTTGAACCTCAGCACTGAAATAAATAGGACATGCTAGAGGGACAGATTCATAACCCAGAGGCTCCCTTCACTCTGGAATAAAATCCCAGTCCAGGTTAGGCAGAGTCCCTCATTGACTCTCTTCAAGAGGAATCTTGATGAGTGGATGGGAGATCGTAGGTTTACCCCGGGTATCACTTCTGTGCCACTGCTAGACAGAGGCACATTATACTAACCTCGAAAAAGGGCATAGCAAAATAAATTTAAAATCAGTGGCGAAAGCCAAACACATTCTGGCTAGGCTTATAAATGCCCTAGGGCAGATAGCCTAGTATGAACCTATGAACCTATGAACCCCGGGAATCACCTCTGTGGCTCTGGTTGACAGGGGCAAGTGAAATTAAATTACATGTGTGTCAAAGGCCAGGGTAGCATATGTCTAGGATGCTGTAGGCCCTAGAGCCAATAGCATATTACCTACCCATGACACGATGCACATACACATGTACTTAGTGCAATAATTGCTATGTGATGTTGACTGAGTGTGATGGTGAATGTGTTGGTGAATGTGTGCAAGGTCTGTAAAGGTGTGATAGATTAGTGTGAAATTCTTTCTGTCATGGTAGTTTGAGTCCTAGCTGTGATCCCAGCAAAATATGTGTATGCTATTGCTAGGCTGAAAAGTAGCATGGCATACAGTGTGACGTAGTCCCTTGTTGTCGACCGTGGTGTCCCATTGTAGGCTAAAGCAATACATGTATGCTTAGTGAGAGGTACTGCTGGTGAATCCAACTCCCATATGAACTGTAGTACTACCTGAAGCTGTAGGCCTAAACAGTACAGTATGGTGTATGTTCACATTGCTTGGAAACACTGTTTTGTGTGTTCCCTGTAGTCCTCACAGATTACATACCACAGGCATAAGGTTTTGTAAGCAGTGACACACAGTACTGTATGGTACACAGGTAAAGCTCATCTGGGTTGGCATACATTTGTGTGTTGTATGTATGTCTGATGTGTGTGTAATTATGCCTGTACCATGCCCTCAATCATATCTGTGTTACAGGGTATACGTGTGTATCTAGCAACATGTATAGTCTAGTACAGCAGTATGACACCTATATCAACAACTGTGCACATATGCTAGGCAGGGGTTTGGCATCAAAGACTACTGTGGTATACTGGTAATACTGTAATTGTACTTTATATTCATTGCAATGGATGAAATCTTTCTTCACGCATTAGCTTGATATATACCTCCTGTGGCTAGGTGGTGCATTGTGTCACATACAGTGTGACATGTACTGGTGTATAGTCTTACATACTGGCTTCTCTTTCCTGAACATGGTTTGATATATAGAGCGTGGCAGGCACTGTCAGCCAGTTGTGGCCTGAGCACTAATATGTGGTATTGAACACGTCTATCCTCTGACAACCAATCGGATGCGAAATATGGCAGGCAATTGATATCTGTACTTCAGGATGTTAAGTGTGCCACTTGACTTGCTCACACATCTTATTTAATTGTCTTCCAGGGGTATGTCCCACCAAAGGAACCCATCTTATACAGCTGCAGAGGAGGTGGAAATACACAACAGCCTGGTGCAGCACTATGCCCTGCTGTTCTCTAGAACCAGCCAGGACCAGCATGAGTGGACTGCACTGTGGCAAGATCTCATTCGTCAGGTAAATGACATAGGCATGCATAACCGGACATATGAGCAGGTACGCCATCACTGCAGTGATTTAATTAGAAATGTCCAGCGGCGTGCATCTAATATCCATCGTCAACAGCTTGCCACAGGTAGTGGGGTGGCCATTCATCCCCCCCTCACCAGAGTGGAGGAGCTGCTCCTAAGTGTGGTGGCTTCTGGCCAACCACAGGAACAGCAACTGACATGTGTCATCATGGAGGCCGGAGCCACCCAGCATGTTGACATGGAGCATGCAGGTAACATGACCTATCTGTAGACTACTGTTATCTGTATTGGTAGATTATGCATATGTGACATGTGTACTGTGTGATTAGCAGTTGTGCTGCATAGTGTTGTGCAATACTGATATTTGGAATATAATCTGTACACCTGTGACTGTCAACTGTTGTACTACTGCACTTTAGCAAACTCACAGTAGCAATAACACAGTTGTGGCCACTGACAAACTGTCTCATATTCTTGTAGGTCCCTCTGGCATGACAGCAAGGCAGCCAGTCGATGCTGGTGAGTGTGTTATACTTTTAATATTGCTAATGAAATGTGCATGTCATAGGTGAGGTGTAGGCCATGTACATGTAACACACCTATGCATAATGCATGCTGTGCATGTTTGCTGTGCGACTATGCACATCTCAGTAATGACAGTAGCTGCCTCAATCACATGCAATACACAGAGCAGCACACACAATTGTGGCAACACCATACTGGACATTGGATAAGCATAGTTGCTACACATGTACACAACATACACAACTTTGTCATACGCAGTACACCTTAACATGCTACACATAGCATATCCAGACACCCGCTGTAAGGTCACACTTCAGTATCCCACATGTCATGCACACAGCACACATAATATACCTGAGGGGTAGAGGCCTATCATTGGGCTGTGTGACACTCTTTAACACATAACACATTCATGTTAGTCAATGTTCCCTATTGGGCACCTTACAAACCCATGTAATGAGTGGTTGTGAGGCCAATCATTGAACAACAGCACACATACATCAAAGCCATGTATACTGTTATTAACACGGGCTGTCTACACTCGCACTGCATGGTCTTGAGCAACAAACTTTCTGCATGCTGACGTGTGACATGACTGTTTACCTTGTGATAATGTAACCCACCTTCAACCACTATTAAGTATATTTTGGATTGCTGGTGGTATGTGTGGGTATCTGCTGTAGTGAGGAGTGTATTTGTGTGCATGTGTGCGTGTGTGCATGTGTGCATGTGTTCATGTGTGCCAACATCATGTACAGGTCGTAAAGTGTGTTTCCTGTCTCCCTCCCACAGGTGCTGTGTTAGGGCTGGTTCACTGCAGCAGGGAAACTGATGTCACTGAGCCACATAGTGATAATGAAAATAGGTGTGCTGAGGCACAGGCATGTTTGCCAGGGTCTGTCATTGGGCCACCAATTGACAGTACACAGCTGTCCACCCCATCCATGCATACAGTCATACTGCCAATACATCCATCACCAATGCCCATAGCTGAGGGACAGCATACTGTTGGCATTGGCCAGGACAGTGTGGTATTCATTGAACATGCATCCCAACACAGCAGCCATACCCAGATGTCTGGAAGGGTACCACATGGGCAGATGTCCCGGGGTTCTCGTAGGAGCACTGCTGCTCATCATGCCACTGGCAGATGTGCCACAGGTCTGACAATGTCACCCATGTTCCAGGCTGTCATGCAGGCACAGGCACATATGGAACGGTACACCAGACAGAGATTAATGCACAGAGGGCCCATAACACCGCTGCCATTGACAGTATCCGTGACCTAGCGGGTGCCATCTGACATTACACTGAGGTCACTGATAGACGTTGGGGAGAGACATTATATATCCTCCGCAATATCATGTCCATGTGTCAGGACAGTGCGGGATGGTTGAGACGTCGACGTGGATGTATGATAGTAACATCAGCAGCTGGCAGTCACCGCAGACATCCCTCAAGCCACAGCTGCTCCCATAGTGCCAGTACCAGCCCCAGCAATGTTGGGGGTGGGCTGTCCATAGAATGTCCTAGAAGACCACATGCACATGGCTCTGGACAGTCCCAGCAGGGACCTGTGCCCAGTGTGCATCCATCCACCTCTGGGGATAGTACCCAGTCTGGCTTGGTACCCGATAGTGTCAGTAGCACCCCTGCCAGGCACAGGTACCATATCCGTGGCCAGAGATGGTGATCTGTAAAGCCTCGCAGGTACAGTCTGTGGCTGTCCCACAAATACCCATATATGGCAGCCACATGGTGGAACTGTGTGCATGTAGACACACACACATACTCCAGACACCTTGGGTTAACACATACCCACACACATTACAACAACATTGACCCATTACAATATTCTTGTCCCACAGACACACACACACACACACACACACACACACACACACACACACACACACACACACACACACACATACATGTCAATTGGTTGGCTCACTGTAGGCCTCTGGTGAACCAACAACACACCCTGTGCATACGATGAAACCTGTGCTGCCTCCTGTCATCTGTAACATCGATGCAGGAACAGGCTACCAGGTGCTGATGCACAGAGTATCTATATAGCAGTATAGCAATGTTAGCATGTTGTCAGCTATAGAGTGTAATGATATGCTTGAAGGTGTAGCTGAGCAGGCATGATGCATTAAAGCTATGATTGTCATTGTAGTGCCCAGTGTTGGTTCCAATTGTGTATTGTCTGACCACGTGCCACTTGGCTGATGTGTGCATTATTAGCAGCATGTGTTAGAGAGTGGACAGTATGTGTGGGATGTGTGTAGCACAGATTTGCAGTTGTACAGTTGTGAACATGGTGGAGGTACACTGTCTGCATGTATGTGCATAGTGGACACATGGCCAGGGTGACATGCTCTGTATTACACAGTAACACTCCATAGTTTCTATTGGTGGCCAGTATGCATTGTACTACACACATTCCGGCACCTGACTACACATGTGTGTATGACATGGTTTGACACTGTGCTGTGGGTGATACTGTTACTATCTGTCATTGTTTTGCATTCTGGTGGTATACATCACTTCAACAGCCTGACCATAACCAATCGTTAGATGATGTCTTGACAACTGACACACAAATGTAGGACACACAGGAACATCTGGATCCTTCAGGTACTATACAATGCCAGTAAACACTAATATTCACCTGCACCCATTACTGAGACCACTCCTGTTTGCCATATAGCTCTCTTAGGTACAAGCAATCACAGTAGGGATATGTCCGTCCACGTCTGGTAATGCATACTGTGACCTATAATGCATTCTCCAGATGACACACATACTCCACAAGGGTATCGTACAGACAGATGCCTGTTGTCAAACCCATGCTGTAAAGCTATAAGCCAAACTAAGCATTGTCATCCACCTATAAGGAACATATTATCCCCACAGTACCACATAGGTAGTAGGCACCAGCATGATGAACAGGTACCAACGTGTACATGCAACCAAGTGTTATGTCATCTCTCCTTTGTTAATCACATTTCCAAAGGTATTCTGGAATCCCTTGGTGGATCACATAAGCAATAAGGGGTCTGCATGCATATCCACAGTTTGTTCTACACCTATGAATGGTCATCATGGACACACTTTGCTGCGTTTGAACAGGTCTAACATATACCTTGGCCATAGACCCTCACTCACACATTCCAATAGGAATTGTAATGACTTTGTGTGACACAGATGACCTAGGCCAGGGATCACTGCCGTAGCTGGCCTTGTCACAAGCATACAGATGTGACCTAAGGTCTGGGAAGCAGCAGCACAGTCTGGCAAGGATGACAGCTGTGTTCTTGGAGAAAGCAGGGTTCCCACACATGCAATCATTGAGGTAACATGTACAGATATGTATTTGACACACAGCTAGCTCACATGTGCAATGCATACTGATATGTCATACAGTGGTAAAAGCAAAGCCCACAACACATTGATCAACAGTGTCACACACTCACCAAGTGCAGGATTCAATCCCCTACCTAACTACTTCATGATATTAGAGGAGTACGCATTAACATGACACGCTATGCACATTACTGTCAGTTCTTTTTTCCACAGGTATATTTGTAGGATGGTGACATCATCAGACTTGACAAAGGTTAGACTACCACTTTTGAGGTGTTTCACTACTCTCCTAAAAGGTTGTTCTTTCTCAAGGAGAAAACACACACAGTTGCCTAGTGCAGGATTCAAACCCCTACCTAACTACTTCATGATACTAGAGGAGTACACATTAACACGACACGCTATACAGATTTGTGGGAGTTGCATTTTCCACAGGTATACTTGTAGGATGCTGACATCATCAGACTTGACAAAGGTTAGATTACCACTTTTGAGGTGTTTCACTACTCTCCTAAAAGGTTGTTCCTTCCCCAGAGGGACAGACACACGCACACAGTTGTCAAATGCAAGATTCAAATCCCTACCTAACTACTTCATTATATTAGAGAAGTATGCATTAACACAACACACTATACATATTTCTGGAGGCTTTCTTTTCCACAGGTATATTTGTAGGATGGTGACATCAACAGAATATACGAAGTGTGTTACATTAGGTGACATTAGTTGGCCTACATTGAACGAATGTCTAAACACTTTGGCCATGTGATAATCAAAGGTGAGTTTACTATCTACCTGTGTACCCAGGGCCATAATTACTTTCTCCGTACATGCTCGATTACCACCTATGTGGTCATTTGTGTGCACTTTGTATTACCCAAAGGGGATGACTATGCATTCTTTGCCATTCAGCTTGAGGCCATTGTTTTGATACCAGGTATCTGTCTCTGTAAGACACATCTGGAGGATGTCTGTGTCAGCTGTACAGTCAATTACAGACCACAGTTTCCAGTCATCTGCAAATCTGTTCAGCCTTACACCTGCTGTGCTTGCCTGTACCTCTGAGCAGTATTGACTGAACAGGTGGGGTCCCAGGACCAAGACCTGTGTGATGCCATGTGTGACTGGCTTAGAGTTGGGCATGGCACCCACAACTATGAACATGTGTGTTTGATCTGTGAGCCACTTGGCCACCCATCCTGTGACATAGCTGCTCATGTTCAAGCTGGTACACTTGTCCATGATGATGGAGTGGGGAATGGTGTGGTAAGCCCTTGGTCCAGGTGGGCTGTGTGGACTACTTTCACCTTCATCTATGTTCATGGTAACTGTTTTAAATAAGTCAACTAGGTTTGGAAGTCAAGCTATGCCTTTAACAAGGCAAAGTTGTGTAGAGTCCAGTGTCTGGAGATCTCCAATGTCTCAGTGTATGGGTTCCATGACGAAGTGCTCAATAGCTCTGTAGACCAGGCTGAGTACACATGTTGGGCAATGGTTTCCAGGTTCTGTTTTGGCGCACCCTTTGTGGAGCTGGATGACTTTTAGTGTATGCCATTCTTTGGGTACATAGCCTGTGATACACTTGAGTCTGGACAGTGAATGTAGGTGAGGGTGTAGTTCTTGTGGGCCTAGTGTAGGACACAGCCTGGGACAACTTACAGTCACATTGATGCTATGTTCTTAGCTTTGGTGAGGGCTGTTCTTACATGCATGTCCGTGACGTTGGTGTCTCTGCATTCTTCTGTGATAGACACAGGCCCTTTTGGGGATGATGGGGGGAGTTTACACTGCACTTGTCCCCCTGGGTGTGGGCAATGAAAGTTGGTTTGGTGTATGTCATTACTTTTTTCAGTAACTGACAGCATATTTGGAAGTTGACACCTACATGTCTGATATAGCTACAGAAGGCTTTGTGGTTGTTATTCTTACATTCCTTGGCAGTTTGTCTTTATAAACTGTGCTTGGATTATTTAATGAGCGATCATTGTTTCATCCTAATAATGATCAGTGATGCCTTTCCTTTGGTGAAGTTGGCTCTGTCAGGTGTTAGTTTCCTCCTTCTGTTGTCTAGCTTATTTATGGGCAATGGCCACCAGATTGTTTTCTTATTTTTGGAGGAGTGCATTTTGCTTTTATTTGTGATGTCTCGATCCATGCATCCCTGTAGATGCTCATAGGATGCACTTGTAAATGACTTGGCAGATTGTATACCATTATCCTATAGCAAGAGGGCTTTGGGATTTTCCACTTTGGTCTTGGGAAGTGTGCTGTTTGCTTTTGAAAATGTCTTCACAGTGGTTTCATTAACTGAGTGTGGGGGCGGGATGTGGATGTCCAGTGTGATTACTTAATGATCTGATATTACTAGCGAGGGGTTTATCTCTGTTGTGGAACACTGGTACCCCATGTTGGTGATGATCATGTCCAGTATGTTGTCACCTCTAGTGGGCATGCTGACCAGCTGTTCTACGGTGTTAGGGTTTCTTAACTCTTGGACACATTGGGCAAAGGACATTGTATACGAGTAATTCACCCGCTCATTGTTTGGGTAGTTGTAATCTCCTCATATAATGGTGTTTGACATGACCTTTATATTTGCCATTGTTCTCCAGAATACTGAGTGAGGTTTCTGAGACAAGGTACATGATCTGTAGCAGGCTACAATCTGATGGGCAGCTTTGCCCAATGTTAGTTGCACTTGCATGGTCTCCAAGGCCTCATGCTGTGGTAGTAACCTGGAGGTGTGGATATCCATAAGGTAATGGCTACACCACTTCCTTTTGTACTTCACTCATGTTCTTGGGTCCTAAGGTCAGGGTGATTGTGAGTGTTTTACATGGATCATATCCAACAGCTGCATGTTTGACATAGCTATGGATGTTACGCAGTGAACACCTATGAGTAGGCGATATGCAAGGGAGTGCAGATGGATCATTTTCTGATGGTCTGTGTATGGCATGTATTTCAGGCCAGTAATGCTCTTTGTGAGGTATTGCTGCTGGCTTTCCAGTTGTTGTAGTTGTCTTGTGAGGTACATAACAACAGTGGTGTTGTACTCTTTTAAAATTCTAGTGAGTGGTGAGTAGAGGGGAACAATGTCCTCTTTTATTCTGTATGAGACACATTTTTGTGATGAGGTGTGCCACATAAGAGGGTTTCCTGACTATTGTGTGAATGTGCTCATTACAGTTGTATCCACTGTCCACCTGTGGCCCAGGGTCTCTTGTCACACTTAAAGTGTGAGGTATACTACCACCTATGTTGTAGTTCTTGGCTACAGAGATTTTAACAAAGGTGATGATAATGCACCTTTTGGCATTGAGCAACAGCCCATGGCTTTGACAACAGCCATCTGTCTCAGTGAGCCCCTTTGGTAGGATGTCCACATCTTTAGTGTTTACAATGATGGCTCATAGTTTGCAGTCCTCTGGAAATGTCAGTAGCCACAGAACTTCCATGTTAATGTTTACTTCAGGGAAGTAGATACTACACAGCCTGGGAAGTTATCTAGTCCCATGGCTGCTATGATACTGGCTTCTGAGAGTGTTTTTTTACCTGTGCAGCCATGGTGACAGCAACTTTGTTGTCTTCCATTATAGACATGTGCTCTTTCATGGGTGAGTGGGAAGTAAAGTTAACACTGATCCGATCTGCCAGGATGTTGCCAATATCAGTTGACTCTGTACATTAAGTGCCATTGAGCTATAACTCAGAACAGATCTGAGTGTAACCATGACATGGACCTGTCTGTTGGGCAGAGATCTGCTGCGTAGACAGTATGCCACTGAGTACAGCTTGGGTTACATTCATTCTTGTTGCATGGGGCAACTATTTGAGGCCAGTAATCCTCTTTTTAAGGTTCTTTATTGTTCTTTCTAGTTGATGAATGTGCCTAGTCAGATTCCTCGGAAGTGTGTTGTGGTAGTCTCTGACAGGTCTGATGACTGCTGAGTAGTGGCAACCTCCTTTGACCTACATGCACAGACCTTGGCAGTTTGTGTGTACACATAGCAAGATTTTCAGACCACTTTGTGAATGTATTTCTGGAAGTAGAGATGACTATATACGTTTGTCCATAGATCCCTTATCGTCACATCCGTATTTGGCCTAAGTGTGTGAGCATGCCCAATATGACCTTTCAGTGTGATGCAGACTGAAATCCACTACATTTGTTGGAGTGTGTGAGCACGCACAGTATATACATTTATACCATATGTGTATGGTAAATCAAGGTGTATTTTTAGAGCAGGGCTCACCTTTGTGTCATAGATCAACAGGAATCATGCTGTGCCTGCAGGGCTTCCATGAGACACTTTGCATAGACCTATCAACATTTCTACATACAGGGGGGACAGCTATTCTTTGTACATTTCTAACCGTGGGTACACCGGATTGTTACTGTGGGTGTACATAGGATGTGGGTTTCACCTGACACTTATACACATTTGCTGTGCCTGCACTGGTATGTACAGGACACCATTACAGTCTGTACTGTTGCCTATCATACTTGCTTGAGGCATACTAGTATACTACAGGTCTTAGCATCCATTGCCACATATATTAGCTTGCGACTTCATAGCCTACACAACCCACATCACAGCACCTGGCCTGATGTTCTCTGTCCGCATAGGCATGTGGGTGAGGTTACCCATTTGCCTCATTAGGGGCATGATACAGCATTGCTTTGTGTTTGCATTAGTGTACAATTGTCCTGCTGTGTCTGTACCACTGTAATGCTATCATGGCTTAGTGGTTCAGTACTGTGACTATAGTGCACAGTATCCTGGGTTCAAGCCCTGTCACTGCTTTTTATTTTCATGCTGGCCAGACCAGACTGCTTAAGGTACAGTAAAGCAGATATGAGCATGTTTAACTGACTTTGCTCAGCTTTGGCCGACCTTGGCCAACATTGCATGAGCAATTTTGTTTACATATACTACATATTGGTAAAAGCTGCTTAGCACTGCTTTATATTGCGTAAAACATGGCAATCATGCCTCAGGTGGTGCTGCAGGGCTGCCTATGTCAGACGCACATACTGCACTCCCTATACATGTTTGGAAACAGGTAGTGTCAAGTTGGGCATCCCTTTTATTTTATGTGTGAGTCGGTGAGAGGTATAATTTCCAGGGTTCCTACTGAGCCAGTGTATGTGCTATGCGTTGCCTCTTTGCCAAGGACAAGGCATACTGGGCACACTTCCTTCTGCCTACTGGGTCAGGCTCAGGTTGTTCCTTCTCTGAGTCACGCTGTGCCTGTGCAGGCCTTGGCAATGGCGGGGGGCTGTTTGGCCCTGCCCCATGCTGTTCCTGCTGCAGCTGTTTTCGCAGGATCAGATTGTGTAGCATGGAACATACCATGACAATTTGGGTACATGTAGTTGGTGATTACTGCAAGGCTCCACCAGATGTGTCCAGGCACCGGAACTGTGACTTGAGTATCAGAAACACACGCTCAATTACATTTCGTGTTTGTGTGTGTGCCTCATTATGGAGTTCTTGTTCAGGTGTGTGTGCATTCCTGATGGGTGTCATTAGCCACGGCTCCAGTGAGTATCCAGTATCCCCCACTAGGTGACCATCAGGATGTCCCCATTTGCAAATGTCTGGTACAGCTGCGACAGATGCCAGATATGGGAATCGTGGTAGCTTCCAGGGCAGCCAGCACACACATTCAGTATTATGCCCTGGGCATCACACATAACCTGGCAGTTGATGGAGTGGAAGCCCTTGCGGTTGATGTAGGCCCTACCCCGCTCACCAGCTTGTGCTTTGATGTGTATGTGCATGCAGTCAATTGCACCCACTACCTCAGGGTATTCCGCTATTTTCTGGAAGACACGCATATTGCTGGCCAATACCTCACAGGAATTGGGGAAATATACATGATCACTGACATGTGCTGACATGGCATTTAGGAACTGGTGCAGTACCCTTGATGCTGTTGCTTGTGAAATCCCCATCATATCACCAGTTGGTCTCTGGAAGGTACCTGTTGCTAGTATTCTTAGGCCAACACATACCTTGGTTTTGACTGGGATGGGTTCCCCTCTGTTAGTTCTATATGTGAGGTGTGGCCTGCACAGCTCAACAATTTGCTGCAGGAGCTCTCTGTCCACTCTATAGCGGTCCACTATCTCCAGATCATGTAGCCCCTGGTAGGTTACCCTGGGTCTGTACACTCTTCTCCGTCTCCTCACTGTGAGTTGCTCAGCAGCATTCGCAATGGCACCACCATCAGCATCTTGCACATGCTGCCTTATAACAGCAATGGCAGCCCCTAACATTTTTAGGTCTCAGTTTAAGCTTTTTAAGTTTTCACTTCTCTTTGTTGACTGCAGTGTCACAGTGTTTCTGAGAAAAACATGGGGGAATGTTGTTTGCAGAGTTTTAAGTGCTGGGCTGGGCTAGTGTACTGCCTGTGTAATTGGCTAATTCTGATTGATTTCACCTGGCAGCTCTGCTAGTTCTCCTTGGTTAACTTCCTACTACTTTCCTTCCTTTTCCCATTTCTGTGTCCACAGGGGGCTGCGCAAACAAGCACAAACACGCTCACACGCGTGCACACAGGCTTACACAGGCTTACACGGGCTAAGGCAGGTGCACATTAGTGTATACTAGCTTAGACCGCCTTACACAGGCTTACAAAGGTGCACATCCATGCACACAGGCTTAGACAGGTTTACACGTGCGCACACGCACTCACACGCGTGCACACAGTGTAGGCAGCTTTGCAAGAAACTTTAGTGATAGCCATGGCGTACACCTTCAATTTCTTGATTTCAGTTTAGACAACTGTAGACACACCCCTCATAGTCCTGAGTAACTCACAGCAACCACATGCCACTCTGCTCCAATAAGCTTACAGTCTTTTTCATACATACCCCCTCATGATGTCACCCATCTCCTACTCTGTTACTCCCCTTTTCCTACTCTTACACTCTAGGGACATGGTTCACATAGCAGGGAATATTGGGATTCACTATCCTTATCCTCATTTGCATAGGATTGTCTACTAATGCTTAGTTACATCTCTCAGACTGAGCTTCCCCCCTTAGCAACTTCTACTCAGTAGCCATATTTTCTTCAGCCTGCCATTCACTTGCAGGCAGATTAATATTTTGAATAAATTCCCTATTTGTGCCTTTAATTTTTTGGTTTTCTGATTTTTAGAGAGCAGCACGTTTGCGCAGCTCTGTGTTACGCTTAAACATTAAAGATCGAGGTAAAACAATATATATATATTTTTTTTTATTTTGCAATGGGAAAACATGCCAATGGACGTATATTTGGCCATTGGCATGCTTCCTCAACTGGATGCATCCTTTATTTGGAGCTATCACAGCTCCATTTTGCTATTTGCAGAACGGTACTCAGTTGACAACTGAGTACATTTCTACAAATAACACTACTCTTACTCGGACAGGTTAGGGTTTCCTGGATCGCAAATTTATCTCATTTGCATAGCTTTCGGCAGCAAATTAGGTAATTTGCATAACCTTACCTTGTCAGTGTAAGAGTCGTTTTAGGAGTTCTCTTGCATGCCCTTGCCGGCTGTTCCTGGATCGCTCGGCAGACATGTTGCCTGCATGGATTCTTACTCTACTGTTAGACTCCATGCAAGCCTTCGTGAATCTGGCCCATTGTCTTGTTGTATAACTGGAGTTTTATTCAGTGAAGTACTTGAAACTTGGCATCTAATGCTTTTATCTTATTGATTCCCCAGGATTTAATAAAATCTGTGTAGGCACAGTGTAGACCCTACACAGAATGTACTCATGTACATGGCCACAGTTCCTCTTTGGCAGCTTGCCTTACATATTAATGATGGAGCACTGCCGAGGGAGAGCCAAGGAACATGGATATTGAATCAGTGTAGGGAGAGGTGCGGTGGCTACCCATGGCTGCAGATGAGTGTGAGGATTCCTGTAATGCTCCCCACTACTGTTGCAATGTTGTGAAGTGTGTCAACTGTGTAATAAGTCATTTTTATATGTTATGTTGTTTTTAATATTCTTTTAAGTTTTTTTACTGCATGTTTGCACAGCATGGCACTAAGAACAGTAATGCCAAGCTGTGCTGACATATAGACAGCTAACACCTGGCAGACATCTAAAAATAGAAACCAGATGTAATTAATTATCATAACTGCATTTTTTTCATTTATTTTGTGTGGCACGGCGCAGAGTGCAGCAGAGCCAAGCAAAGCTCAAACATACATGGCAGACACCTGCCAGACATCTAAAAATAGAAACTGGATGTAATTAATCATTTATTTATGTGTGTGTTTGAGTGTGTTTAAGCGGTGCAGAGCAGTGCCCAGCAATGCTAACAGGTAGTCTAGTAGTATAAATGAAGACATGCTAGCTTTTGTAACATCCAACTAGCTACATGGGTAGAGTTATGGTCTTATGTGTAGTAGGTCATGGGTTTGAATCCATAACAGACAGAATATGTCTGTAAATGAATGTACTATTTTTCTTTAATTTCATTACAGTATTGTGAATTTTGGCACTGCTGCACTTTGCTAAGCACTGCTCATTCATGCTAAGCAGTACATAAACATGTTAATGGCTACCAATGTTTGCGTGATGCTAAGCCTCACTAAAACCATGGTTCTGCAACTTTTCACTCTGCTTGGCTTCACGTAGCTGGTTTGAGTGCTTCTAAGCGACATGGTGCTTTTTTGAATGTTGCTAAATGATGTGTAAGGGTCGGAAAGCAGCCTATATTAACCCAATAGGTGTGAATTCTGCAACAGTCATTGGAGTTCAATCAATTGTTGGTATGGCTGGCAGTATTGGCGAAGATGTTTGCTTTCAGTTGCAGCAGTGGGGCATTCAGAAATCCAGGGTCATGGTCATGATCCTTATTAAAAACCATGACCCCAGGCTGATGCAAGTTTAAGGTAGTGGCCTGGGAACATTTGGTCAGGGAACTCATCAGTGTTACTGGTATCCCCTGCACAGGTGAGCAGTGTCATCACCATTTTGATGACATGAAAAGGAGGAAGAGGGGAACTCTGGACACATGGGTCCAGGAAGCTTGAGATGGGAATGCTCCACAAGTATGTAAGTATGTCTTCCTCTGTCTAACCAGAATGCAATCTGAATGTCTGCAAAGCAGGTATGCAAAATGGTGTGCTTGTTTCCCAACAGCTGCAGCTGAGAGGGCTCACAATGTCGAGTCCCATGTCAGGCACCTGGCCAGGTTGTGCTGTGAGCATGGTAAGTACAGATTTAGTATGCCAAATGTAGTGCAATAAGCAAGAAAGGGTAAAGCATTTACTGCAATAAAGTATGAAAGTGAGGAAAACATTATTTTAATAAATGGGCATGTAGAACTGTAGTGTAATAAATGAGCAATTGGAGCCGTAGAGCTGTAGTGCAATAAATGAACAATATAAAATGTATTTCAATAAAGCATTTGCAGTACTAATAACAGTATGCAAAATGTTGTTCAAAAAGATTGTGTTATCAGAACCATTGCAGTAGAGCTGTATGCATTGATTGTCTGTGGTAAGGTTGCTGCAGTCAAGTGTAACATTGTAGTAACTGTAGCTAGCAAATCTAATGGTCTGCAAACTGTACTGCTGAACTCGTGGTACTGTCCAAGGCTATCTCCAAGCCAATATTGGTCACATAATGCTTTCTCTTCCTCAGACATCAGGTAATAAAGGTATATGGATGAGGTAGCCCAGTCCATGGACAGATATTGTGTGTGGACTTCACAGATGTTTCAAACCAGTAACAATAAAATGTGCTCACTAGCATTGTTGATTCTAAACTACAGCTTTTTTCATATTTACAGTATGGTTGGATTCCATGCATGTGTGTTCTACTGTCACTGCAGTCTACTGTAACACTGTAATAGTACTGGAATGCCAGAGGAATGTCCTGTAACTTGTATTGCTTAGTTCATAGTATAGTTCCAGATGATCTCCAGGCAAGTATCAGTCCCTCAATAGTCATTAGTGACTCAGTATCTCAGTCTGTTAAATGCTTTGTATACAGTGCATTTTGCCACACACAGTCCTGGATTAAAATCCAGTGGTATGTAACAATAAATTTTCAGTATTAGTCATGTATTGCTCACATTTTCTATCTCACCAGGAACACAACAAATATATGGGTGAGGTGTCCCATATTATGAGCAGTAGTATGTTAGAGTTCACAGAATGTTAACATCAATACCAATAATGTGTTCATCATCATTGTTGTGTCATAAATAAAACTGTGTAATGCCAGTACACCTGTATCCATTGGGTGTCTGTACTAAGTTGCTGCAATCAGTTATTACATTACTTGCAGATGTCCCCTGCAGTTGCAGCTATTGGGTTCTACTCCCATGCCTGCCAACTAAGGCATGACGGCTGCCTAGTTTACTTACTGTACACAAACATGCCTCTCAAGTGTCATGATTTATCATAATATAATTAAAACTGCCTAATCCGTCTGTTACAGGATTAGCAGCTAAATTATTACCTGGAATGCAATGTATTACCAAATCTGTTTGCAGAACACCTGGGTAGTTATGTAAGTTCACATTATGTGAAACTGTTCTGTGTAGTTGTGCACCTGCATTTGTTACTGCTTGGCCCATACTGACCCATTATAACGGCTTGAGAGGTATGTACGTGCTACATCAGTTATAAGAGAATTGTAGTCACTGTACTCAAACCTGTCACTGCACACCTTTAGAGTACATATTTCAGTGTATTCAGGGATATAATCTGCAATGTCAGTAATGGATTTTTTCTCTTTTTCCCCACCCCTTATCTTCATTTATTTATTATTTATTATTATGATTTACTATTAACATGTTTTGGTATACTACCTATATTTTGGAAAAACGGGTTTCATTATTGATGTTTTATTATGATTCAATAATATATTTTGTTTAACTATATATTGGAAAATGTGGTTGATTATTGTTATGTTTTATTATGACACAATATTAACATATTTGTTAAGCTAACTGTTTTGTTGGCCCTATAGTTTATTTTTTACTGGCATGTTGTTACCATACTAACTGCTCTGTTACTTAATGTTGATTTGCACATGTTATACATTAATATGTATTTGGATGAATAAATATGATGTTCGATTCTGTTAATACTAAAGTAGTTTGGTTATTAGTAACCATAACTTATTGCTAAACCTCATTTCCTACAGCACTTCAAGGCAGGCCAGTTCCGGCTGATCCCCCTATCTTGCCTCAACTAGCAGTGGCACCACTGGTAGTGCCCCCTCTTGCTGCCCCTGCACTACCTGCGGCATCAGGTAGTACCGCCCCAGGGGATGGGGCCTGATCTCCCTCTGGGAGAAGGGAAGGAGGGGGTGTTGTCATCCATGTGGAGCTACCAGTCTTGGTGTGCAGAATAGAACACAGTGGCTATGACCGCAGCCTACACCGGATCGAGGGCATGCTATCCACCCTGATGGGACAGCCTCAACTTGATGCCCAGCCTCCAGCCCAACCACCCTTGGGCCAGTGATGGAGTAGTGTTGACAGTCCCATGGGTGGGGATGTGAGTCACAATGCTGCCACCTGGAGGCACGTGGGACTCGGATTCCACAACATTTCACCACTTTTCTATCTCTCCTTTTTTCTTTTCTTTATATTTTTTAGCGTGGAGCTCCGCAACATGCTGAGTCACTTAGCTCTGCTAAGCTCAGTTGAACAGAGCTATAATGGCTATATGTGTTTCCAACATTATAAGACACATGTACAAAATAAACACCTCTGCCATGTTTCGAACCCAGGCCCATCACACCTTCAGTACAGTGCTGCACCACACAAACTGGAATAAAAAGTAATGGAAAAATGAGACTGTACCTTGGACTGTGGTGCAATAGTACACCACTAGACAGCCAAAGACATGATAATGGATGTAACTAAGGCCTGTGATAGCAGGTAAATGTGCCCTTTTATCAGATTAATGTAGAAAGTCACTTGCTACGGCTTTCATGGCAAAATACATATCCAACTGGGACTCTGGTGCAGAAATACATCCATATAAAGCCATGCACATTCTGATGGATGTAGTAAATGTATGTCACAGCCTGTATGTGTGCACATATATCTTGCAAATGCACCCAACATATCAGTGACTCAGTAGTTCCATCTGTTAAATGCCTTGCATATAATACATTTTGCCACACACAGTCCTGGGTTCAAATCCAGTGTTGTGTTGTGTTGCATTTCAGTTACATTATTGTCAAGACAGCAATTAACGAATGACTCATGCACTCATTATCCACAAAAAGCATTGCAAAGTAAATAACTGATTTTCAGTGCTGGAAGTCACAGGCCTGCAGGTAGGGACACACATCCCACATCCATATAGCATTATTATATGTCACCTAGCACTCTGTTATTGACACAGTTGCCTAGCATACATACCTTAAACACATTCCATAATTGGAGTGTCTGGGGTACTCTCACTCTGGCTCTTCCTATACAACAAGGCTGACACAGCTACACCTACAGATTGTTGTCCTTCAAAGTGTTCACACTCATTGTCTATGTCTATTACCTGCAGCAGCAGTTGCAGCCTGTGGTGCACACAGCTCTACGTAAAGGTTTCTGCTGCAGACCTACCCACTGCAACAATATAGTCTCCTCACCCCAGTAATGTCCATCTCAACAGCTAAGAAAGGGGCCCTGCTCTACATACACATACAGGGTATGTACAATATATCAGAGTTGCATTGTCTTTTGTCATTGTAGCACGTTGGTGTTGTTGGACATCCCAATATAGTGGTTGTAATAGCACACTGATATTTGTCTGCCACTGGTCTTATGACATATTATTGAGTGGGTGGCCTTAGGGGGGGACACCACAGTAGACCAAAGTGTTGGGTATATGATCATACAGCAGAAGCTCTCATCGCACAAAGGGAACTACCTCAGTAATGATACTATCTTGGTTGTATTCACACAAGTTGTATGTTTTCACACTGTGGGTATGACATGTTTGAGCAAGCAGTGGATAGATTTGGCCATTTTGTTCTTGCTGTATCTGTACATAGTGGATTGATCTTGTAATGTGTCTCCCTTTTGGTGTGTTTCATGACTAATGTATCACAGAAGGAATGCCCCCTTCTCAGATGCAGAGAATGAACTTATACTTCAAGGACTATGGCAGCATCATCACACCCTCCTGTCGTAAGGGGAGGCATAGCAGGGAACAGCGGGTTGGATTGTGGGCAGACCTTGTCCAGGATGTGAATGAGGCTGGCCACCAGGACAGGACATATGATCAGACTCGATACTGCTCTACGGACATAGTGAATGCTGCATGACAAAGGGCAGCTGATGTAGCCAGGGATAGTGCCATCACTGGTGGAGGGCATGCAATGAAACAACCACTCACAGCCAGTGATGAATTCCTGGTGAACCTTGGGACATACGACAGCTCCCAGGCATCCATCACACCATACATCATGGAGGTTGGTGCCACAGTGTTCACAGCAGAGGAGCATGCAGGTAAGCTCACTGTGACCACCATTGTAATACTGTAGCAGTCATTCTGTCAAGCTGTGCATACCTTTACGTGGGTGTCAGGTCTATGTGCTGTGGGGGGGTTAGCTCAGTTGAGCATACTCAGAATGTCAGCAATACATCAAGTAACACAGCACCTACTGAACATGTGAGATATACGCAGGTATTACCTTGTTGTGCTGCAATATGTGGTGATACTGAAATGTCCTCACCCTCACCTTTTTACAGGTCCATCAGGAGTTGTCCAAGGCCATGGTCCTGCTTCTGGTAAGCTCGATACTGTTTTGTTATGGAGCATACATATGCTATTAAGGGTAAGGGCCAAGATAATACCCTATGTACAGGTAATATTGTGTATAACCAGAGTAGATTGTTTGTATGTCCCAGTCAAGAGCAGATGCGTAAGTTTCCTAGTATTGGTAATCACAGGAGTGTAGTTGAATGAGAAGAAACACTTTTGCAGTTATAGTTTAGAGTGAATAAGCCTCCTGTACATGAGGCAATTAATCTGACATGCCTTGTACATACCAAAAGGTCAATAGCACATACCTTAGGGATTGAAACTTGTATTTATATATACTTGTTAAGATAGGTGTACTGGGTTTTATGTGCTGTGTTATCAGGTAAAGTGTCATATTGCATACCTAAAAGGTATATTGTACTGGCCAAATGTCACATGATTTACCTGACGTGTTTGTTATAAAGGCCTTGAGTTGAATGTGAATGTTGTTGTGAGGAAATTTGTTGTGCATTAAAGTGGAGATGAGAGGATGTGAGAGTGGTAATGCAGTTGTGGATCCTCATTATTATGACTCTTTGTTGATTTTCCATACATAATAGTGCAGGTAGTAATGTACTGCTTTTGTCTTGGTTTCCACAGGTGACAGGGGAGGTTGGTGTCTCTCCCCCACACCACCTGATGTCAGTATCTGTTCAGACTCTCATGATAATGATGGTGGCCACAGTGAGGCACAGATGGCGTTGTTGCAGGCTGAATCTGTCCCAGAAGTTGACATCCCTCTTCTGTCCCCATTGTCACCACACTCATTCAGTATGCCCACACATACCTATTCCCTACAGGCCTCATATACAAGACACATACCTCTCAACCGTACCGATTTTCACAGAATGTCCAGATTTTTGCCTCATATTTTTGGTCCTTTTTTCATAAAAGTGTGGTTTTCTGGCATACTAGTGGCAAATCATTAAAGGCTGAACTTAGAACATAATGAAAGACATCTGTTCACACCATGATATGGCAGGCCATGGGAACGTGGCCCTGGCGGCTCCATGGGTGACATGGTCCCAGCAGACATCAGTCACCATCAGGTACTAGCACTGTGTTTGACCTTGGGCATGGTGGTTCCAGTGCAACTCCTGCCAGAGCCAGTTCCTGTGCTCAGGGCCAGAGATGGTGAACTGTTGACTCTACCATGTATGGTCCACAGCTGTCCAACATACACATGTGTAGGGCTAGCACTGAGTTTGACTGTATACATGTACACACACACACACACACACACACACACACACACACACACACATCACTGTCACATGCAGGTTACCTACAGACACAACACGGTACCTTCCCATGCCCATTTAACCTGCTCCACTTCCTGAATCACTCACATGCTGTCAACTGTTTGGGCCATCCTAGGCCTCCAGCACCTCCACAAATCACCCTGTGGAAGTGATGATACCTGTGCTACATCCTGTCATCCTTCCCATCGATGCATGGGAATTAAGCTATGTGACTGATGCACAGGGTGACTATATTACTTGACATGTACTTGTCTAATGCAGTATTGTATTGCATGCAACTTGTGGTGGTCATGAACATATACTGTATGATGATATGAGGACGCAACATACTTTTGTGGACCTTATGTTGCATGATGTTGTACTGCAGCATTGTTACACAATGACAGGTATGCCACAGACCTGTATGTGTTTCTGTTCCAGGAGTCTGAGGAGATAACCTATGGACACACAATGGTAGTAAAGTGGCACAGCATGGCATGGCAGCACATCAGACATATGACTTCAGCAAGGTACAGCAGTATACATGCATGGCTCCATAGGTTCACATCTGTGTGACAGCCTACCTAGGACAATGGCAGCAGTCAGCATACTCATGCATTCATAATTTGTGATAAGGTCTGCTACAAGGCAAGGTGTGACCTTGCTGGAGTGCATATGCTGCCTATCTGTAGGGAGCATAATAGATGGACTCACTGTAAGGACATTAACCTACTATGTGACGTTAGTACTACATGCTTGTGGGAGACATTTGTCTGGCAGACATAAACACACCCTTGAAACATACCCTAGCTAATGGTACACAGAGCACCTCAGTGCTCCTCAGCACATGCTGTCTTTTTGATTGGCCGGTCAGCCATCATCTCAACACATAGCATCTGTCTGAGTCCCTCTTGGACTGTGGCAATATGTGCTGGTCCTGTACTGAGGGATATACAGATGTCTCTGATTGTGAGGGCTGTCTGGCCATTATGCTAGTTAGGTTCACATGTGCTATGGCTCCATAACGTGATGTATACTGCTGTAACAGCCTCACACACAAACATGGCCACATTCAGGCTAACACAACTTCCACTCACTGCATATAGGACATGCCAAGGCATACACATCCTGCAAGTTGGCTGTATGGAGATTAGAACACTTACCTATGTACCAATACACACTACAGATCACAGTATCTGATGCACACACCACAACTCATGTCTGCTAGTACTATCAGTTTAGAACATATAATGCTTGTTGATATCAGCAAGACTTACTGCGGTCATTCATTTGGGGCCCAACTCACCCGCTATAAATAAAATGATGCAAATCCCTACCTATATCTACTTTACATAGGTTATCATATGTATGCCATATGGATATACACATGGACCATGTTTGGCAGAGTGAGATTGGAACTCTTATCTATCTAGGTATTATATACTATAGATCACAGTATTTATTGTATATGCCAGGGCTTAAGTCTTGCTACTAAATTGTTAGCTGGTATTCTTAAGGCGGCTGACATCATCAGGCCTTGTAGAATAGGACATTGTAGAAGCCAGCAGCAAGTTACAGCCCAAAAAGTGTATAACCATTGCAGGTGGATAGCCCATGAGGGCAAGTCCATTGTTTTGCAGGGGTATACACACATGCAAACACATACATCAAGTGGGCTGCAGTGAGATTAGAACCCCTACTTATCTAGGGTTTTACACTATAGATCACAGTAGTGCAATATCGCATGCACCACAGGTTCAGTCTGTTATAGATGTGATTGCAGGCACATTACACAAACTAGTCTTGTGTTAAACAGCATCTGTTGCCTGCAGAGTGATATATGTTTATACTGTTATCTGCATCTAGTATCCTAGCAGTGAGATAACTGATGTTATCCTAGCTATGTTTGTACAGCTACCATTATGGCCATATCTGGCTGCTAGCAGTTAGATAGGCAACACTGTAGGCATGGACAATGTGCCATGTTCATATGTGCATTGACACCATTATACATTACACCACCTGCTCACCTGAGTCTGTCTCCATGGTGACATCCAGGCATAGGGGTCTGTAGGTAAGTGGATTATGTACTGTTGCAGCCTTACTCTGGATCCTTTGAGCAACACTATGGCTGTGTGATAGTGCAGTTTACTCACCATTATTAGGGTATGTCAGACAATGCAGACATCCACACACATATTTTTTGTATATAGCAGGGATGTATATATAGCTGTAGCTGTGTGTGTATGATATGTATATGTGTTCTGTAGATATGTGAGGGGAGTCTATGTATCATTTTAATATATATATAGCTATATATATCTATTTGACACTACATGGCAATAGATAAACAATGTGAGAGACTGATACTGACAAATGGATATGTATACTTGTCTCTTGCTTCCTTAACAATTACCCTCCGATATCTTATGAACAACACTATAAAAAGTTTCCTAATGTTCTAATGTTTTAGTTTTTGATTGACTTCACATGAACCCTACTAAAGCATTAAGACTTGTTTATTTTTTACTTCTACTCTAATGAAACATTACATTGTTCACGATTTTTGTTTCTTTTCATGTCTTATTTTGTAATGTGAAACTAATCATTTTTAGAATATTTTGAATGTATTAATTTACTCATGTTGGAGCTTTTCTCCTCGGGCCTCTACTGAAAAGGGATATGTATCCAGCTAGACTAGCCCGGTCAACAAATGTAAATAAAAAAAACAAAAAATAAATAAATATACGCATATGTCTGTATGTATAGACAATTATACATAATAGGTCATTTCAATGAAGGGCCAACAGAATTGTGTTCATTTTTACCAAGTATACAGGCATGCCCAGTGGGACTGTCAGTACTTATAATGTGACTCCAGGCCACATCTAACTGTATTCCATTCCAAGATTTTGTATGTTACAGACATTAACATCCACCCCTGTTTCTGCAGTACTGTACTTCACTCAAAATGTTCACAGCATTCCCCACCTGTCTGCTGTACTAAATATGTGACTGGGGATGGTAATGTTACACCACCAACAGAGTGACAGTCTGCATACCTCTCAACTGTCCTGATATTCACAGAATGTCCAGAGTTTTGCCTCATATGTTTCGTCTGTTCCTGGATTTCTGGTGCTTTATTGAATGTTGACATCAATACATTCTACTAACTACAGACAAACAATTGTGTGCCAGAGTTGATATCCATCGGAATATATGTACTAATGCTACACCTTTATGTCCACCAAGGTTTATGTGACCAATATTTAAACTCTGTCCCTATGTTTGGGCCTTTGTCCCCACAATCTTTCTGCCTTTGTCCAGATTTCTTGCACTTAGAGGTTGGGGGTATGGTATTCTGTGACAACACCAGCATACTACTACCTCACATGCAAAAGATGTGAGTAATTCCAGATTAGAACCATCAGTACAATCACCCCTGCTAGCTTCCCTAGTCCACTGAGCCACACAGGTTGCTAGACAGAGAAGGGTCATCCATCACACATTCAACAGCAATACATATGTACATTGTTCTCCCAAATGAAGAGAGACATACAATGCGTGAGCACTATCTATGTTACAGCCCTGAGATTGCCTGGTCCACTGCTATACCAAAGCTGATATTCTGTTAAAGCAGTTATAATGGAACACCGCTGTGTTGTAGGTGAGGGAACAACAGGACATGATCAGTTTGGACAGACAGTAGTCCAAATATCATGTGTTCCCACTGTTTAACATCTCCCTTGCCTGATGTTGTGAATATTCCAACCATGAAGCCTAGTAAAAATTAAGGAACACATATAGTGGACTAGGTATCAGTTGTCCCATGTGGATGTTAACTCTGACCCAATAGCCCACTATATTGTCTTGCATAACAGCAGCAAATCCATACATATCATACCTTATTATAGTAATTCTTACAGTTTATGTGTAGGTTAGAGACTTACCTTGAGAATGCAGCAATTGACATAACTGTAGTTCAGGGCTGACTCTGGGTGATGCAAGCGGTACACAGCCAATACATTGATAGGTACAGGTTGTGTGGGTTGCTTGGCATCAGCTATTTTATTATATGTATGTGAGTGGGAGTAAGATGTCAGTCCCTGGGACAATAGGTTGTCAGTGTATGTGCTATGCGTTGTCTCTTAGTCAATGAATGCCAGGTTGCACTAGGCAGGCCTACATCTGCCAACAGGGACATCATCAGGGAGCTCTTCCTCTGAATCTTCCTGTGAGCATGGCTGTAGTGACCTAGGCACTGGTGGGGAGCTGTTCATCCCTTCCCTATGCCGATCTTGCTGCAGCTGCTTCCACAGGATCATATTGTGCAGCATAACACATACTGTGAACATATGTGCACATGTGGCTGGAAAGTACTGCAGGGCTCGACCAGATATATTGAGGCACTAGAACTGTGACTTCAGTAACCAAAATACACACTCTGTGATGTTCCTATGCCTCTTTATGTCGTTCTTCCATGGGATTGTGTGCATTTCTGATGGGTGTCATCATCATCCATGGTTCCAGAACATAGACAGCATCCCCCAGTAGATGGCCCTGTGGGATGTCCCCCCTCCTAGCAAACATCTGGTACAGCTGTGGTGCATGCCAGATATAGCAGTCATGATAGCTGCCAGGGCTGCCAGCACAAACATTCATGATAATGCCCTGGGCATTGCACATGACCTGGCAGTTGGAGTGGTACCCCTTGCGTTTGAGGTAGATTCTACCCTCCTCACCGGGTGGTGCCTTGATGTGTACATGAGTGCAATCTATGGCATCCTGTACCTCAGGGTAGTGTGCTACATGGTAGAAGTGTTGCATATTGCTGGCCCTCACCTCAGAGGTGAGGGGGAAAATAAATGTGCTCACTGGCATGTGGTAGGATGACATCCAGGAACTGGTGGAGTACCCTGGATGCTGATGCCTGTGAGACCACCATCATGTCCACAGTTGGTCTTTCGAAGGTACCTGTGGCTATTATCCTAAGGGCTGCACATACCTTTATTTCCACTGGGATGGGTTCCTTTCTATTGTTCTGGGCCTGAGCTGAGGGTGGCAAAGCTCAATGGGTTCTTGTAGTATGTCCCTGTCCACTATGTAGCATTCTACAATCTCTAGCTCTTGTAGCTCTTGGAAGGATACACTGGACCTTAACACTTTCCTCCTCTGCCTAAGCCTAGTAGCAGCAGTAGCAAAAGCAGCATTGACTTCAGCATCAACCACATACAAATTTAGAATACCTGCAACAGCCACTAGCATTCTTTCAGTTAAAATTCCAAAGTCTGTACCCCAATAGTGCAGAGTATGGGGAAATAATCAGACTGTAGGGTGTATGCATACTTTATAGTGCTCTACTGTAGGTGCTGCCTGCGTGATTGACTACCTATGATGCAGTACACCTGCCTATTATATGACTGACATCATTTAATGGCACTAGTTTAAGTTAAGCAAGGATCAACAATAAATTAATACATCACTGTCCTTTTAGATGAGCACTGCAGAGCACCACACAAATGTGCATCCCATATGTAAACCCTGCTTAGCAGTCAGTGTACTCCACCCCCACACTTCTACGCTCAGCACAGTGGCATGCCATGCAAACACACAGAAACACGTGTCCCATAGGTAAACAAAGCTTAGACGTCAGTGCACACACACCCCTAGACTTCCACACTCAGCATGGCGGAATGCCACGCAAACAGGTGTGTCTAAGCTCCAATCAGTTTAGAAATTATTGGACATACCCTCTTTTGACTTCAGCTACCTCCTCTGTGGACACCAACATGGTTCTCTGCCTACACGGAGGGGATATACGGACAAGGTTATCCCATGATGCTATTCAGTATCTCCACCTCATTTGCATAGGGATCCGTGCTCCCACCCTGGATACTACATGCTTCCAAGCCCATTCACATTAGCAACAGCACCAGTGCAGCATTGTATATATTGCACACAGGGTCCTGTAATCTATTTTTGTCTCATGATATTAATATTTGATTTTTCCAGGTTTTTTATGTTATAAAGCATGCTTGTGCACTGTGAAGCACAATACAAACATACTAAGATTATTAAAAATATTGACAGTTATTTTTTAGAACACATGAAAGATAGTTTTGCTCATATCTGTGCATGCTATGCATTTCTGTCTATCTGCCTACATTTTTACAGCCCCTTTTGTCTGCCTACAGTCCTGTACATGGAATTTTTCCATGTACACTATGGACACTGACAAGGGGTCTGCAGAGCTGCCTATCTGCTAGCTAGATACTCTACCTGCCTCATTTGCATGAGATTCACCTGCTTATGAGGTGATTTGCATGCCATGGAGGTTTCCTTGTTGGCACGCTTGTGAGAGCCACTCAGCAGCACTTAATGAATCTAAAAATGTTTGCACCAGTGCTAGCAGTGCGGCATGATGCCTACGCATAAAAAAAGTGTAGGTTTTATTAAATTCCCCCATTGTCAATTTATGTGGTATAACTTTGACATTTCATAGCAATGTCAAGATGAATGAGTGGTCTCAGTTGTTGCTGCTTCAAAGAATGCAAAAGATTAAGTAGACAAGAGCTCCCAATATCAAACTCACATTGTTCCATATATAACAGAAGTATGTTGCCTTTATCATGTGGAATATGCTACTTTATGACATTCTGCATAATTTTGTACAAAATGTCATCAGACTGATTTCTCTAAAATTATTTTCGTCTGATGTGCTTCGTTTGTAAACTGGTAATGCTATAAAATTCTTTGAGTCTGATCATGTATTAGAACATTGCTATATGTATTTTTATTCTCTCTGTTTGAAGCTTTTCTCCCTGGGCCTCCACTGAAAGGGTGCTTTTCTTGTCCAGTCAGATTATTCTGGTCAACTAACTAACAAACTAACAAACTAACTAACTAACTAACTAACTAACTAACTAACTAACTAACTAACTAACTAACTAACTAAATACAAATCTGACTCCTTTATAAAATGTTAATAGTTCATCCCATTTCCATAGATCAGGGATGTGTCAGCATACCAATGATTTCTTTATCAAGATGGAAAAGTAGGTTCTCCTTGTTTCTATATCGGAAACCAGCAGCTATGTTGTTTAGTCTTGTCGAACTTATGTTTATAATTTTCTTTGTGGCAGAAGTTAACATATCTGTGTTATATAAGCATGGATACTGATTTTCTATTTTTGTGGGACAAATGCCAATAAATCACAATTGCAGAATTAATATCTGAAAAAAGATGGATTTGTTATGGCGTTTGACAGTTGGGGGTTGGCATAATGGATAAAACCAGAGACGTTAGGTACAGGGATTAATTCTCACCTTTGAAGGGAAACTGGCTAGGTTTAAAGTGGCCTACAAGGGTAGCTAACCTAGTACTTACCAATTTAAAGCCAGAGCAGTCAATTATTTATTTATTTGTTTTAATTAGTCATCCAAGATAGAGCGCTGATAAAAAAATGGACCATTTTTTTACTCAGCCCAGCGTTTGCAAGTGGAAATTATCCGTAATGATAATTTTTAGCAAATTCTGATAAGACCAAGTCATTTGTTGGGTAGAGAGGTTATTCATGCCAATATTTCAAAATGGCCCACACTACAGGTGTTACAATAAGCAACTTAAGCAATGTACGTCAAGAAAGTAACCATATGAGCAATGTCATGCATGTTTTGGCTTGCATTTCCTCTTAAATTTAAGTGTATTATATATATGGGGGTACTTAAAATATCTAAGCACCTTAATATCAGCAACATAAACATCAGTATAAAAATATGTAAACTACTTAATATATACAACTAAAAATATCTAAACTCTAAATAGCAAAAAAAATTAAAGTTATACCAGAGAAGGGTATATGCCTTTTCCATAGTGTTATGTGACCCCTAAAGTAGTATATATAATGAGCAGGGCATATGGGGGGTTTCAGGGGGACAAAACATTGTTTTTGAATGTAGACAGATATTCCCTGGGATTCATGAAGCTCAGTGCAAGAACGGTATTAGCCTTGCGCTGAGCGTCCTCCTTACAGATGGTGCAGCAGCGCCATATGAATATATAGGAGGGCGCACTGCCGCACCCTCGGCGTGCACAGGAAATGTGTGCGAGTGCAGAGGGCATGTTTAAGTGCTCTACAGAGGTGTAAGCATACCCCCACAGTTGCACAACCTACTATGCTTACTATTAGAGCCCGCCTCTAATAGTAAGCAATTAAGTCAGTGTCCGTGGATACTGAAATGTATGCTAAGCATACAAAAGTGTCCACGAACACTGAAATAAAATCAAAGTAGTAAACACACAAGCACGTAGTGGAATGTTGAGCCCTGTCCCTAGAGCTACCACAATTAGATTCCCCTGTGTCCCTATTTTACATTTGTATTGGTTCATTATTGAAAGTGTAAGTGAAGCGCAGCATGTTTGTGTGTCACTCTCCCATGCTTAGCATAGCTTACACATCAAAATCATCCAAATAGAAAAAAACATGTAGAATCATTGTTAAAGTCAATAGTGTAGTGGTTAGAGCATCCACCTAACAAACAGGCATTCATGATTCAAGTCCTACTATAGCACATATCATTTTCCATGTGGAATTTGTATATGAATATATTTATACATCGTTTTGCTGTATGACCTACATAATAACATGTAAATGTGAACTGGAATACCGCATGAAATATTTAACTAATGTCATTCAATCAAAGTGGTAGTGTCATAATGAATAAGGCTCTAGTAAGCAGGTGTAAGCACAAATAAGCAGTAGCAAACATATTCAAGTACCAGTAAGTAAGTCTGTGTACGTTTGCACGGGTGTAAGCAGTGCCCAGCATAGGAAATGTATATAATTATGTAGATGTATGTGCATGTGTATGTACAGATATATTATATATATATATATATATATATATATATATATATATATATATATATATATATATATATATATGAAGAATGAACGTCGTGACAATAAAGCATACAAAAAGAATGAGAAGGGAATCAACAGCAAGTCCAGTATTATTTAGTGCTGTCAGCGTATGTCATATCAAGCTGGGCAGGGGTGAGCAAAGCACTGCTACTCACACCACAGGCAAGATACTACCAGTGGGAGTAACATTGTCGATCTGCTAAGTCTACTTTACAAACAATCACAGGGTAGTCCCTGGTGGGACAACCCAAAAATTGCTAGGATGGTTGGACCTCCGACCATTACACAAACACGGGCAGGTATGTTCAAGGACTAAATGGTGGGAGAGCCTGATGATACATGGGTTAGGACAACATACATGTAGGATCCCTAATGCTGGGGAGAGGGCAATGTGTGGAGGTGTGTCATGGCTGTGATAGCAACCAGAAAATGGATGGTTTGCGTGTATGCCGAACTCGGGTGGGGTGGAGGTACCATGGGTATGAAATTATGGATGCAGGCGTGTCAGGGTTGGATGGCCTGGTTGTAATTGGACCACCTCATGGAGGACAACGAGTTCGTTATAAGTATATATGCATACACACATGCATACATCTATATGTAAAAGTACATTCCCTGTAACACATTCATTCCTTTTGCAGACATAAATAACATGAAAGTGCCCCTACAAACCTCTACAGTAGATAGAATAATAGGTTGTGCATAAGAGGGAAGGGATGAATCTGAAAAAATGCAGAAGTGTGTACATTGCCCGAAGTCAGTGCTGTTCTCAAAAAAATCAAATGTGAGGACTTTCACACACATGGAATCATTCCAGTGATCTGCCTGCTACAGCAACACCAATCACTAAACCTGTCCTATTTGTAATATAATTTCGCCAAACTCGTACATTATTAGTTCTCATGTGCAACGTGTGCATTACCCCATAGTCATAGTTATTAATTTATTGTAGTGTCATGTTAACGGGAGTAATGATGTAATGAAGTACAGAGTCTAATCTTGAAATAAATACATGTGTGTCCCAGGTGGGACAACCCAAAAATTGTGAATAGAGTCCTATTGGTCACTCATTCCACCAATGTGTGTGGACTAAACTTTTAGGATGTCTGAAGATATGTGGAGTGAGTCAACCCATGGGATGGCTCTACAGGAGTAGGGAGTGGCCAATGTGCAGTGGTGTGGATACACCGTGTATCCAAATGGAGAATGGATGACTGCTGTGTCAGTGAAGTGTTGGGGTGGGTGTTTGGGGAACTAGGATCCATGGGTATATGGGTATATATGCAAATGAAGCAGCACAGCAATATTGTAATGGTTAGAGCATCCACCTAACGAACAGATATTCCCATTCCGAACCCACTGCAGCACATACCATTTTCCATTGGTAATCTGTATAGGAACATATTTTGACATCTATCTGCTGTACAAGCTGCATAATAACAATTAAATGTGAACTGGAGCAAAGTGTCAGTGTCATAATGAATAAGCCACTAGTAAACAGGTTTAGGCATAAATAAGCAGTAGTAAGCATATATAAGCACCAGTACGCATGTTTATATGTGTGTGTGTGTGTGTGTGTGTGTGTGTGTTTGTGTGTGTGTGTGTATGTGTGTGTGTGTGTGTGTGTGTGTGTGTGTGTGTGTGTGTGTGTGTGTGTGTGTGTGTGTGTGTGTGTGTGTGTGTGTGTATGGTTGCAGACATACATATATATATATATATATATATATATATATATATATATATATGTGTGTATGTGTGCGTAGATATACACAGATATACAGCTATGATAGGAAACAGCACAAAAGAATGACATATGTTCACAGGCTATGCCAATGGAAGTGAGGGGTCCAAGCAAGAAACATGTAACATGTAGCATGACCCCTCCCCCAGCCAGACAGAGGAAACATATCCACTGCTCCCCAGACCACAGGCAGGATACAACCGGGGAGGGGACAGAGTGCACCCGTGAAATCTAATCTTGGGACAGACAGGAGCGTCCCTTGCGGAACACCCCAAAAATTGACATATAACCAAAGGAAGCCGATACGATGACCATTCTGGCTGGGGTGTGTACATATCTGGACTACAAGCCTGGTAAAGCCTGATGACTCATGGGTCGAGACAATGTACGACATGGGTCGCGTGAATTGGAGAGTGGGCAGCATGTAGTGGTGTGTTCAGACCCGACCTGCACCCAGAGTAAGGATGGGTGCAGTAGAGGAGGTTCAGGTGGGGGAACTATGGGTAATTAGTTATGGGTCTAGGTGTGTAGGTGTTGGCTGATGTGGGTCTATATGGACAGCCCCAGGGATGTGAACAAAAGTGTTCATTGGGCAGAGATGTCACCCATCAAGCAGCCACACCCGCTACTTGTCCCACTGCAGCAAAGTGTAATCTACATGGCAGAGAACGGAATAACCAGATGTAGATGTATATATGTAGAGGAATGTGTGTGCATATCTACCCATAGCTACATGGAGATATACCTCTCCCTCTCTGTAGTACAAATGTATACATACAGAGACAGAATACATATGCATACCCACATATAGATATATACATATGCAGACACCCATACACCAATATGTTTTTAGATATACATAGACAGCAATATACAAATATATACATGTATGCATTCATATACAGATATATCTGTATATAGTAATGTATATATGTATCTATATCTATATTGATATATATATATATATATATATATATATATATATATATATGTGAGTGTGTGTGTGTGTGTGTGTGTGTGTGTGTGTGTGTGTGTGTGTGTGTGTGTGTAAATAGCTAGGATATGATACAGCAGTTACGAATTACATATGTTCACAGGCCGTGCAAATGGGGGTGAGGGGTCCATTCAACAAACGTGTAACACGTAGCATCAACCACCCCCACCTAGACAGGTGAAACATACAAACACACGATACAAGTAAACACACCACTGCTTCCCAGACAACAAGCAGGATACTACCAGTGGGAGAGACCTGCCAGGTCTAATCCTGAAACAAAGACATCAATGTCCCTTGTGAGACAGTCCAAAAATTACTGATCATTGGAGTCAGTCCCTGTAATGATTCATCAAACCAGGCTGTAGACGTACATGGACCAGTAGGTTGTGCAAGCCTGATAACCCATGGGTCGACACAACGTACGACATGGGTCCTGACACATGGAGAGTGGGCAGTATGTAGTGGTGTGGTTAGACCCCATTTGCACCCACAGTAAGGATGAGTGCTGTATAGGAGGGGCAGGTGGGGGAACTATGGGTATGCAATTATGGGCCTAGTCGTGCAGGTGTTGGTTGGTGCAGTTGTATTAGGACCGCCCCGGGATGTAAGTAATATTCCGAAATAGGCAGAGCTTATGCCCATACCTCTCAACCCCTAAGAGCTAAACCACTGGACAGAACATAAACCATTGGGGGAACAAATAGGGACAGAATGCACATATTCCACTTACAACCTTAGAAAGCTGATAGAATAATAGGTATGCATTAGCATGACTCGGCTGAAGGATGTGGGGTCCTAAACCCAATTACTTGCCTGTATTTAATGTTGTCAGTTCTCAGGTATTTGCAAGACAGGTGCAGATTGTAAGAGGAACACACCAATAGTATGAAGCAAACTCTGGACAGGCCGCGGATTCTGTACAGTCGCCCGGCATGCTTACGCCTAATGGACAGCCATTCCCGATATGGGTCCCACCGCAGCACAGTCCAATTTAAATGGTAGCTAAATACGGTATGACCATATATGTCATTGCATAACGCACTACACAGCACCTATGAACACATGGTCACAACACCCCACTGTAGGCATTTAAGCCGATGTAATAAGCATCACAAGATATTATTGTAGTCCTCACCCCCACCCAGGGGTGTGAGTGTCAGATGCAAACACCAAATGCAGTGCATTTGCAAGTGTGGGAGCAAGCGGGTGTAAGCCTGTTTGGCTGCCTGTATGCGAGTATCACACTGGTGAAGCAATGCAGAGGTTGAATGTAAGAAACTGTAACCGGAGGTTAGCATTGCTTAGCTCTGCACAAACCCACACACACCCGCTCACAACTGCTTTAAAGTGCCTTAATCACTCTGTACCCAACAGATCATGTTCTGGACAGCAACAAAATAAATAGCCTCTACAAGGCTAGAACTCAGGACCATGTACATCATTGTCACAGTAGTTAACCACTATGCCATGATAGCAATACATATAAAGGAGGTATCAGCAAACTAATCCTCACCACAGGGAAAGCAAATCAAACATGTGAACTGAATCTATGTACAGTGTAATGTTCTATAACCTGCCACAGACCATAAATATGTGAATTAGAGTACTGCAGTAAACATAGAATTGAGGTGTCACTGTAATAAAGTTATGAAGTCCCCAGGACCCCATACAGTGTATGTACATATGATTGATGGATACCAGACACATATATAACCTGTAATGAATAAGACATAGCTTAGCCTTTTTGAAACTGGCCAATTATGGAAAAGTGTGGGAATCCGGCCCTACTTAAACTGAAGAGGTGGGAATACGGCTGATAACTGGTTGTAGCATTCCCCTGCAGGCAGAATGGCTGGAGTGGGAAAAGGCACTTGCTTTAGAGCGCAGTGCTGGGGCATCCAGGAGTCCAAATTCATGGTATGGCTCCTGGTAAAGCACCATGACAGGAGACTACTGCAGGGCCAGTACCAGGGCTTGCAGTACAAAATGGAGGCCTGGAACAGTCTCACCCGTGACCTCACTAGTGCCACAGATATCCCCCGGACTGGTGAGCAGGTCAGGCACCACCATGCAGACCTGAAGCGGTGGAGGGGGGATGCCCTGGAACAGTGGATCCAGGAAGCAAGACAGATGCAGAATGCCCCAGAACTGAGTAAGTATTCCTTCCACTACGTAGTTAATAATTGCCTAGCTTGTGTATACTATGGATAGGTATGGTATAGGGTACTTCTCTGACAGCTTCAGATGAGCATGCTGTGAACAAGCAAGTCTATGATGCTAGGCTGCAAAGGATGCGTCACAAGGCAGGTTAGTAATTGGCCTGCATGTACTGCCATAAATAAATGTAAGAGCCTCAGAAAGTATTGTACCAGTATACAGATTTGTGTAATATGCTGCAAATAAAGGTGTAACCCCTGCATTGCTTCTGTTTATTCTGCAGTCATATGTTGTTGTACTGTTGCAGTTATTAAATAGTACTTTTGTAGTAAGCAGTATTACGCACACTGTGGGATGCAGATAAAATGTGTATGACGTGTATAACAATGTTGGAAGTGCAAACAGGTCAGTCATATTAGACTAAATATATTGCAAAGCCTCACAACAATTGCCTGATAGCATAGTGTACAGTGATCTTAACTGTAATGCTTTTGTCACATACAGCAGGGCTTTAGATCCTAGGACCACCAGTGAGTTATAAGCATAATCATTCCACACAACTGCACACAGTTTGTTAGAATGTTCAGAGAGAAAGCTGTATGCATACATACACTTAACAACTGTACAGATTATGCTAGAATGCTCAAATAGAAAGTGGTATGCATATTCATACCACTCAACTGTTCCAATCTGCCCAGTATGTCCTGATAAATGGCACACATCACCTGCCTTTTGCCCTGTTCCCCTGACAAATTAGTGTGATGATCCAAGAAATGTAGGCAGCTGTAAATGTCATATAACTGATAGTCAGACTTGTACATAGTCAGAGAATGTACATGCAAATATACCTGTCATCTCAGCATCTCACCCAAAGTGTATGACAGCAGTCAGCAGTCTCAAAACATGTTGCATTACACCTGCATCTTGTCAAGCCTGTACATAAGACACAGGTCCTGTACATACTAATCTACAAACATACCATTGTACACTATAATGCCATTGGGTAGTGTAATAATACATGTAAGGGACAGACCACTGCAGTGACTATGAATGTTGTGAAAACTACAAGGATTTATTAGTTGTTAATTGAACTCTCTCTCAGCCCTACCATATGTGCAAAAATAACCAATTTACACAACTCATTTGGTATGTCTACATTCCTAACCTTTGTTGGGACATATGTACCATTGGTTTATAAATATTCACATCTGTTACTATGCATGTGCCATGTTAAAATACTCCCATATTGGTGTCCTGTTGCCATCAATGAAACCTGCATGTTGTTGTAATGGCCAATGTTTACCCATATATGCATGTGTTCTGCCTGCTCTGCAACTATTTTATATCTGGTGCCCTGGGTAATAGGAATACCTATGCATGCTGTTATAACTAACTATGAATGCTGTTGACTATTACTAATCAATATCTGCCTTAAACATGCTACAACATAGCTCATATGGGAAGGCTGGTCCCAGCAGACCCACCTGTCCCACCTCAGCTGGCCATGGCACCAGGCAAAAGCACACCTGGGGCCCAGCCTGCGACCTCCTCGTCCATTGGTCCTGCACCACCTTCAGGTGGAACCACTACAGGGGATGGGGCTCGCCCCCCCTGGGAGCAAGAGTGGACAGGAACCTGTCACCTGTGGTATGGTCCAGGCCGTGGTGTGTAGGGAGCTCGACAGGGAGATTCAAGACCACCTGTGCCAGCTTGAAGGCCGAGTGGTGCAACTAGAGGGTGAGCCTGGCTGTCCTACACAGCCCCCAGCACAACCACCTTCTGGGCTGTGAAGGTGCAGTGGTGACTGTCCATGGGTGGGGACCTCAGTCCCACTATATCCATTTGTGGGCTCATGGGCTTGCAACTTCCAAACACCCCTCCCCGTCCAAGGTTTTTCCCCACACATGTGTCATATGCCACCCCTGTATGCGTCTTGTTTGTCTTGTCTGTCATCCTACCCAACCTATCCTCCCTGATCATACCTACTCTTCTTCCCCAACATCCCACTCTCACCTAAAAGTAAAAGAAAAAAAGGGCAATCTGTTCCCGTAAAAAAAGCATGCCCCATACATAGCTGTCCATTTCACACACGTGTCCACTGGACACATGTAAAAGTTTCTAAGTGGCATCACAACATACTATTGTTGTCATCACCCATCTCTCAGGGTTGTGAGTGTCCAAATGTACAGCCGAATTTATTAAATATGCACAGCCGTTGCTGTAGAAGAAATGGACAGCTATGGACCTTCCTTACATCCTTCCTGCACATCCCTAGCTACCTTGTCTACTGTCTTTCCCTCTTTGTGCCCCTTTTTCACCACTTTCCTATCACCCCTTTTTTTCTTTTCTTTTAAAGAAATTAGCATGGGGATAAGTGGGAGTAAGAACTTTTAAGCAGCAGAGAGTGGGTTACAGCCTATTTGCATGGGGGTAAGCACTGCCTACACAGGTTAAGCAATCAAGAAGGTAACTGAGTGTAAGGAACTGTAACCAAAAGTAACCACTGCTTACCGTCACGCAAACCAGTGCACACCCGCTCACAACTGCTTAAAAATGCCTTAATCCCTCTGTAAATGGTCTCTGCAAGGCTTGAAACCAGGACCCTGCACACCACAGCCAATGTGATTTATCACTAAGCCATCGCAGATATACAGACATTGGATGTTATCACAAACATAGCATCCAGCATAGTCATTCAACAGTATAGGAAATGTATTCTATTATGTAGATGTATGTGTGTGTTTATGTCCAGATATATATACATACATAGATATAGATATATATAGACATATCAAGAACATACTATGTGACAACAAAGAAGTAAAAAAAATGAAAAGGGACACACCAGCAACTCCTATATTATGTAGTGGTGTTGTCCTATGTAATATCAAGACTCCCTCAGACAGACATGTGTCAGTAATACACGCAAACATTTGTACATTGCCCAAATATATTACTTTGAGCATTTCATTTACATTAACAAAACAGTTCCTGTCCATTCATTATGTGCGAGGAGTACTCTTGCAAGGTGCTGTGTGCAACATCATCATTGAAAAGTTAAATGGGGTAACCATAGAGGGACTGGTAGTGTCATGTGCACAATGGGGTTGTCTGCATCACGTGTACCTGGAACCTTTAGGAGTCATGTGCATACCAGGATCGTGTGCCTGAGAGAGGGGTGAGGTCAACAGTAGTATGTTGTGATGCAAATTAAAAAGGTTACATGTGTCCAGTGGACACGTGTGAAATGGATAGCTATGTATGGGGGAAAAGTTGTTCTGGGAACAGATTGGCCTTTTGTTTCCGTGTTCGTAAGGTGAAAGTGGGATGTTGGGGAAGGAGAGTAGGTATGCTAGTGGAGAATAGGTTGGGTAGGATGACAGACAAGACAGCATATAGGGGCGGTATATGCCACATGTGGGGGGATACACCTTGGACGGGGAGGGGTGTTTGGCAGTCACAAGCCCATGAGCCCCCAAATGGAAACAGTGGGATGGAGGGCCCACCCATGGGTAGCCACCACTGCACCTTCACAGCCACAAAGGTGGCTGTGCTGGTGGCTGTATAGGAGGGACAGGCTCCCCCTCTAAATGTGACACTCTGCCCTCGAGCTGGCGTAGTTGGCCTCAAAACCCCTTATTGAGCCCCATACGCACCACAGCCTGGACTGTACGATGGCTGACAAGTTCCTGTCTGGACCTGCTCCCAGGGGGACAAGTCCCATTCTCAGTGGTGGTTCCACTAGAAGGTGGTGCAGAGCCAACATAGGTAGAGGTCCAAGGCTGGGCCCCAGACATGCTGGTGCCCAGTGCCATGGCCAGCTGAAGTGGGACAGGTTGTTCCGCTGGGACCTCCAATCCCATACAGCCTATGGTGTTGCAGTTTTAACACAGATAAGGCTTAGTAATAGTCAACAGCATTCAGGATTATTTATAACAGCATGCATAGATATTAACATCAACCCAAGACAACAGATGTCATACATTTGCAGATGGAGAACAATACATGCATATATACTGCATGACATCTATCCAAAGTATAGATGACTTGTGACTGCAGCTATAAACAGTAGCCAACTGTTGACATGTCACTGTGATAATCTCAGACAGTGACTGTCATACCACTGTTTCATGTGACATATGTCCAATCAGAGATGCAATGGCAGTAACTCTTATCACTGTCACCATGTACTGACTGCAATCCTCACACTATGATTCTGCAGTTTACAGATGTGTGTTCTGTGAGTAACACAAGGAACAAATGGTTCTACACACTGACTAGTCCACAGATGACCCTACAGATGGGGGTTTCCTCACAAACAGAGCACTGTATTGTCAGTTATTAAAACATGCAGACTAGCCATTACCACACACAAATTGTTAAACTGGCAGTAGTCTGAATGAAGCATAGCTACATTTACATGCTGTAGTCATGTCTGGCACATCACCCTCCTGTCTTTAGGCTATTTTCCACTGTGTATGTCATTTGAGGAATATCCATATTTCATCTGTGATGCTGTTTACCAAACACCAGATCCAGGTTCTACTCACAGCGACTGTCATGGGCAAACACCAATATGATGTTCCTGGATATTGTACTGTGTTTCCATGCAATTGGCTATGGGAATGTCACCACAGTTGTACCACATGCAATCAGCTAGAGGAGGGCTGCAATAGGGGCAGAGGCCATCACCTGATCATGACCATCTGCTGAGCAGGTGTACATCTCCACATCCACCAGAGAGTGTGTGTGAGGGACAGAGAGAAGCAAGGTACATCAGAGAAGGGCTGGGAGAATAAAACCTAAGCATTGTCTGTCACACACCTACCGGTACAGGGGTGCAAGCCCATGACTGACTAGCCATTACTATTACAAAGGCATACAGTTACTCCATGTACCACATAGCTGACATGTTGGTGTGCTGTAAGAACATATTTGTGTGCTGGTGAGCGACATCTGAAACAGAGATATAGTAGACATACATTAGGTGTAGCACACATGGCTGTCCACATGAACAGATGTCATTGTCAACACAACCACACTCTCTAAGGGACTCATACACATTGGCACACTTTGGCAGGCTCACAAATACACTTTGTAACTACTTATGTTGCCACACTACAGTATTGCAGAGGTATTACATGTACCACAGGGGTTATCCTGAGGTTCTATGGATTAGGGCATGTGAACATGTCTGACATCAGTCAGTATGCCAATGGGAGTTACACTGGGTGTAACTTTGGTTTTGAACATCATACCCCTCACGCAGACACAAGGTGCCAGTACTGACATGCATGTGTGCATTGCTTCATGGGTGTGTAGTGGTTGGCAGTGCAAGATGGCTGTACAAGGCTGGGTGAGGGGCAATCCTTGGCATCAGGCCACCTGACAATGGTCTGCAGTGTAGTTCAGGGGTGTAGTGTCTGCAATGTCCCACACAGATGGGTATTGTATTAACTGTCCTATCATCCTGGTTACCATTGTGTGTGACCATTGCTTTGCAATGTATGCCATGTCTGTGTTTGATAGTCCTTGACATGGACATTGCCTGGGATGTGCATGTCCCACATTAATGTACAGTGTCATGTTTAAGTGTACCTGGTTTGCCTGGCACATGTTGTGTACACAGACTGTTATCATTAGATGTGCCAATCTTGGCCTGGTGTGGCAGGATCTGCTAATAGACAGCAGGTTGTTCCTGCACCTGCATTGATAGCATGATACAGGTATTCCCTGGTGTCAGTGGCATCTGTCCATACAGGGCATGTGTATAAGGCATTGTATGTCCTTTGTGGATCACATTTGATGGAACATATGTTGTAGGTGTCCAGTGGGGAACATAGTGAAGGCACATTGTCCGCAATGATGTGCCTATTGTACTGGTGGACAGGGTGCCATGCCTTCTGCAGCCCACTGCATTCACACCATGCCTACTGTCTGTCAACAATGTGCAGGGTACTAGCAACAAAGCAGGATTTTCTAGGTAAGTGTGATTGTGTATGACACATGGGTTCAGAATGTATTCCTGGTAATAGTAGGGTTGCTTACTTTGTTCACCAGGCCTTTTGCCAGATGTAGGGGTATGGCTTCCCAACACTGTCTCTTGGCTGATTGAAATCTGTAATCCTCATGAGGTGGACATTGTGACATATAATATGGCCACCATATAGGAAAATTACAAAACCCGCTTCTCAACATGTCTAGTAGTTAGACACTCACAGCCACCTCCACACAGGCTCTGACTGTCAAACACACACACACACACACACACACACACACACACACACACACACACACACACACACACACACACACACACACACACACACACACACACACACACACACACACATCTTGGAATAGAACTCCTACCTAACTAGTTTATCACACTACAGCATTACACAGCTATAGCACGTGCTATGGAGATTACTGGGCTACTTCATCCCCAAAGGTGTATTACACAAGGAATGACATCAGCAGGGTTAGCAAAGTAGAGCATTTCAAATTTTCTGCAAGTGAGTATCCCAAAATGCATTGCTCACAAAACAGACAGTGAGACACACACAACACACATGTGTGGGTATAGAACCCATGATCTATATCACACTACTGAATAGAGATATTATAGGATGCACCATGAGGATTACCAGGGAACATGTTCCCCAGAGATGCATTTGACAAGGAATGACATCAGCAGGATCACCAACGTAGGGCATTGTAAATGTCCCACGAGTGAGTAGGCTATAACACGTTGCTCCCTGCACAGACAGTGAAACACACAGAAAACATACACAACTGCCATGGTTGTGGATGGAATCCTACCACAGTTCTAAATCACACTCCAGCAGTACACAATTACCTAACACGCTACAGAGATTACTGGGTTACAGCATTCGTGGTTCCTGTTTTGACTGAGCTGTGTTGTGCTCATTACTCGTGGTTCATTTGGTGGATTTCAGGAGCCTTTGGAGTGTGATTAGTCGACTATGGACTCATTGCAGGATATATTGGGTTCTGGAACCCCCATTACCCGTGATGAACTGGATAAACTTCATTCCGAGATGGCTATTTTCAAAGGAGAGCTTAGCCGTCTACTTGAATTGATGACTCCGCAACCTGGCACTTTAAAAACTAAAAACCCGCCTTCTAACACGGAAGTACCAGCGCTGTCTACATCCTTTATTGGCCAGTGGCGACATCCCAAACGGACAGAGGAGAAGCTCTTCACCGTTCCTGTTCACGTGCACGCCGAGGAGAGACAAGCAGGTTGCTGGTAACAGCAAAACATCTTTGACAAACTTCATAACAGTTTCGCATCACAACGAGGAGGAATCGTATTTTATATCGGGGCCAAACCCAAACGGCAGGTGCCTGAAAAGACCTATGGGACTAAAACTCAAACCGGTGCTCATATTAACAACAAAAAACCAGGTACTGTGCGAAAGAAGTCCGTTAAGGGCAGCAATGACAATTTTAATTCATACAATGTAGAGAAATTACTGCAACTGCCTTTTGACTTTGATAACTTCACAAATAAGAGCACCAAGGGACAGAAAATGTCAGAACAATACAATTCATTAAAGCAAATGATTTTTAGTTTTGGCAACAAATTAACGAAAATCAAAACCATTCAGGTTGAAAATATGTACTTGAAACGTTGCTTAAATAGTCACATAGTCCCTATGGGGCTTCGTTTTTTTAAAAGACCTATGGGTGTGGATATGAATGGTGGTAACATAAAGAAATGTAATGATATGTTCAACGAGTCTGGGGAAAAGTTCATGAAGTTCATTATGGATAGTAATGATGTACAGTTAACAGGATTAATATCAGAAGTGGAAACTATGGATAATGCCATTAGGGATGATAGGTTATTTCCACAGTGGGAATCTCTGTTTTTTAAGCAATATGATTACGCTGAACACATGAGCAACACAATATTTGCTAGAAAATGCAAGAAGTTGCAACGTGATATGAAGCAATATGAGCAAGGAGAAGCGTATAAATGGAATAATAAAGAAAGGTTGAGACAGAGAGATACATACAAGGGGATTACAGGGACATACCACATACAGATGAAGCACACTATCAGTATAAGGAAGTTTTTTAGAGGAGGAAGAACAGGACAGGTGGCAGACAGTACATCGAAGGAGGAAAGGGTATCCCAGGTGGAACAAGGACAGGCAATATTAGTACGAATATTTATTGTTGGACATTACCAATAGAACTAATTTTGATACACAGGATAAACACAGTGGCCAAGAATTGGGTTCATATACAGACAACCAGGAGGTAGAGGTGAAAATTTATAATTACAGTTCTTATGTACCCCAAACAGATTTGGTAAAAATATTTGCGAAGGGTATGAAATATATACCTGATAAATCATTAGACTTGGTAGATACCCTGGTAGATATAAAGTTATTCCTAAGAAAGTTAAATCTAGGGGTATTTTTCCAAAACAAGTCACAAGTTATACCCATGAACAATAATCTTAGAAAGAAGAGTACTTTTACACCACCTATGGTCAAAACACTAGAGACCTTTGAAAAAGTGATACAGGCGGATATTTATAAGTTATATAAGAGAACCAAGTATCAGAAAACAAATAAATCTGAGATCCACAACATCAATACAGTTATAGATTCTATCTGTTCTGCAAATGTTAGGATCATGGTGGCTGACAAGGGGGGGGAATAGTACTCTATGATCAAGAAAAGTATAGTACTAAGATATTTGAGATACTTAATGATACAAATCAATATGAAGTATCCTCGCTAAACCAAGTGAATATTGCACACAATAGAATAGATTCCTTTTTGGAAGAATTCTTGTTAGACAATCAAGTTGACGAAGAACTATATAAATTCTTGAAAGTTGAGTACCCAATTCTGGCCACCATTAGAGGTATCCCGAAGGTACACAAAAATTCCATCGATCCCCCATTTAGACCTATTATTTCAGGGAGTGCTAGCAAAACATTTCCATATGGGAAAGTAGTGGACACTAGGTTGAAGCATATGTATTCAAGTATATCTCACATCATGAAAGATTCCTGGGAATTTTTGGGAATATTCACCCAGGAATTGTGGTCCCCTGATATTATCTTTGTCACTATTGATGTTCGGGAACTATTTTCATGTATCCCTAGGCAGGAAGGAATAGAAAGTTTCATGCAGAGTATGAAAAACTTTAGTGGGTTACAAGAAGAAGAAATTAGGCTTCTTACTTCCTTCATGGAAATAGTACTAGACTACAATTACATCTTTTTTGAAGGAGAATTTTACAAGCAGATCTCAGGGGTGGCGATGGGGCGTGTGCCCCCATGTATGCCAACATGGTCCTCCTAGACTGGGAAACAACATATATTCTCAACACCAATTGGATGACCAAAATCAAAAAATACGTAAGATACCTGGACGATATATTTTTGTTATGGACAGGTAACATCAAGGATTTAGAGGAATTTGTGAATTATATTAATGGTACTACTACCTATTTAAAGTTCACATACCAATGGGACAATAAAGGAATAAATTATTTAGATGTCTATGTATATAATGATGGTAAGACATTCCAGTCTAAAATATATCGGAAAGAGACTTACAGTAATGGATACTTACATTTTTCCAGTGCTCATTCTTATAAAGTAAAGTACAACATAGTGAAAGGTCAAATGATTAGGGCAGTGAGGATGACATCAGAAAGGAACAACATGATTAGGGAAATCAAGGTTATGGAGGCTATGTTCCGAGAAAAGGGATACCCTGATAGGATGTTGGAAGATTTAACTCAATATGTTATGCAGGAATGGGGCATAAAATATTTTCCCCTGATAGGCAAAGGTATATCTCATAAAGAGATACAATAATGTAGAAGGGGACCGGTACAACAGAGCATGTATAGTGAAATATGGCGATCAAGCATACCAGGTGAAGCAAATAATAGCAAAACATTGGCACATTTTAACAAATGATGCAGGTGTCAAAGACAAGGTTCCCTCAATACCCAGGTTCATCTACAAGGCAGGTAACAGTTTACAAAGACTTATAGAAATAAGACAAAGTTCAGGTAAAGATGTCATAAGTAGAAGTAGGGGTACTACTAAATGTGGGTGCTGCAATTATTGTAAATACATTTATGAAGGCAAGAACATAATTCTGAAGGATAGAAATAGAACTAAGATACATTTTAAAAATGGGAATTGCCTAACAAGACACGTGGTATATCTAGCTATCTGTGACACCTGTGAAAATTATTATGTTGGAATGACTGATAGATTTCTAAAAAATAGAATATACGATCATTTGTATTGTATCAAAAAGAATGATGTCAACAACGCACTATCGAGACACATATTAAATAATGAGCTTTGTATGAGTTTTAAGTTTGGAATACTGGAGGTAGTTAGTTGCAACCTCAGAGGAGGCAATATCAAGGCTATAGTGGGGGAAAAAGAAATAAAGTGGCAATTGCGGTTGGAGGCAGCGACACCACCAGGTCTCAATGAAGTTATACCCACTAAACCCTTGTTGAGGAAATAAAGTACAAATAAAGTATATTAGATACTTACACCAGTATAACCATATCTACACATCACCATAGGGTTATATAGGAAATTTATGCCAAAGGAAATATCCTATTTTATGTGTGTAAGGTATATTAGCAATATACTATATTATATAATACATCATATAGAACAGTGTATTATTTATGTATTCAAATAATTTTATATAGGCATATAGAATTGGTAATATGCATTCTTGAATTTTGAGACTATAGGAGATTGTCTGTTTTATTCTAAATATTCAATCAAGGGTTAAAAAGCTTAATTAACAAGAGTTAATTGGCAAAAAGGGCGGGAAATTATGCTATTTAAATGTTGTGTTACATTTGGTTTTATGTTCTGAGGAAATCTGATGTATTAGATGAAAGCGCTCAACAGTTTTAAGTGTTTATACTGTTCGATGGTTTTTTAATTAAAGAAATTTTGCTGCAGTGATTCGTGGTTCCTGTTTTGACTGAGCTGTGTTGTGCTCATTACTCGTGGTTCATTTGGTGGATTTCAGGAGCCTTTGGAGTGGGTTACAGCATTCCCAGAGGTGTATTTCTAGGTGGGTGACATCAGCACCCTTGCCAAAACTGAGTATGTGAATTGTAAGGAGTGTGCGTACTCTAAAAAGCATTGTTCTCTTTTTAGGCAGACAGACACACACACTTGGCAAGTCTGGGATTAGAACACCTACCAAACTAGTTTATCACACTACAGCATTACACAGTTACAAGACGCGCTATAAAAATTGCTGTGTTACAGTAGTCCCAGAGGTGTATTTCTAGGTGGGTAACATCAGCACCCTTGTCAAAGTTGAGTATGTGAATTGTAATGAGTGTGCATACTCTAAAACGCATTGTTCCTTTCTCAGGCAGACAGACACACAATTAGCAAGTCTGGGATTAGAACACCTACCAAACTAGTTTATCATACTACAGCATTACACAGTTATAGGATGTGCTACAGAAATTAATTGGTTACAGCACTTCCAAAGGTGTATTTCTAGGTGAGTGACATCAGCACCATTGCCAATGTGAATTGTAAGGAGTGTGCATACTCTAAACATCATTGTTCCCTTCTCAGGCAGGTAGACACACACAGTTGGTAAGTCTGGGATTAGAACACCTACCAAACTAGTTTATCACACTACAACATTATGCAGTTACAGGCCGTGCTACAGAGATTACTGGGTTACAACACTCCCAGAGGTATATTTCTAGGTAGGTGACATCAGCAGGATTGCCAAAGAAGGGCATTTCACGAGTACTACGAGTTATACATGTCTTTTACCTGTGTATACCCGCTGCTTACTGTCGGGAAAACACATTTGCACCCACATAAAAGTGCCTTGTTCAGTTCTAAATGCCACTATCAACAGTCCTTGCAGGTTTTGAACCCTGGCCCATGCACATGAAGGTTACTGGACTTACCATTATGCCATTTTGGTTGTATACATGTTTTATTGTTTTTATAATGCATATTTTTCTACAGGTATTCCACAGTACTGAAAACAAATGGGACAGCCACTTTGTGTACATATGTACAGTACCTTTGAATGTACTGTACTCTGTGAAACAATATAGACAAGTATACATATGTACAACTGTAATAACTAAATACTAAATACATATATGCACTTATGGGATGTGTACACACACACACACATATATATATATATATATATATATATATATATATATATATATATATATATATATATATATATATATATACATACGTATATATATATATATATATATATATATATATATATATATATATATATATGCATATACACAGACACAGCTATAACCATATATATATAAACATGTCTGAACACCCTTTGTGACACAGAAGGGTTCCAAAGGAATTGACGTGTACACAAAACAGAGGCAACTCTTGTTTTATAACATTTAAATCTTAATCTGTTCACCAGAGAAGGGATGGTTGTTGTGTATGTGGAGTTTGGGGTGGGGAATGATGGCTAAGGAAATATATCCCGGGGATTGGATGGGGGAATGATGGGTATGGACATACACCCCAGGGACCACATATGTGTCACTGCTCGACAGTGGCACAGGAAAATAACATAACCAACAGTAGTCATTCTTGACTGTCTATTCTTTTCTATTCCTAACTATGTAATAATTTATAGACTCCACTCACCACAGATGACTACCATGGTATGCAGCATGTTAAAAGACATAACACATGTGTATGCCTGGCTACAGGGTAGTCACACACACAAACACACACACTTGCCAGTATTATGCTTATAAGTCTTGCCTATGTGAAGGTAACTAGTAGGATGGTATGCAGTTGGGGTATGTGCCACAGAACCCATACAATTACACTTACTTTGATTTTGCTTCTGAGCTGGGTGACATCACAGGATTGATTACTTGCAGTGGGGAGGAGGGAAAAGAGTGGTTTAGCAGATGTCAAGGATAAAGGCCAGTGTAAAAGGAGGTTTCTCTTTGGAAAGCAGTAAAACCCATTGTCATGACAGGATGCAGACACAAATACACACACACAACCATTTGCTGACACACACACACACACAGTTGCCAGTGGTGGGATCAGAACTCCTGCCTATCTACAGATCACTATTACAGTAGCATGCAGTTACAAGATGCGACACAGAGATTACACATTTCAAGGGAGTCAGAATGCCCTTCTAAGATTGAGGACATCAACAGGGATACTGACAGTTAAGCTGTACATAGCTGTGAACCTGTGTGTTTAAAGTAGGAGTCCATTACAACCTGTATGCACAAACAAGACACATCATCTGCAGGTAAGACATAGGTAGGCCTGAGAGGTATAGTTGTAGCACAACAAGCCCTGAACTGGAGTATGTCCATCTGTGGAATGGACAACTACTATCACTATACATGGTTACAGTGGTCATGCTCATGCACATAGAATCACAGGACTTGTTTGGATGCATTGACTCCAATTACACAAGGTCACAGTGGGTAGTCTCATACACTTAGTAGCACAGGGCTGTTTGAGATGCACTATGACTACAACTACACAAGGTTATACTGGGCATGTGCATACACTTAGAAACAAAGGGCTTGTTTGGATGCACTGACTCAAATTACACAAAGTGGCAGTAGGTACACTCATACACTTAGTAGCACAGGGCTGTTTGGGATGCACTCCAGTTCTAACCACAGAAGGCCACAGTGTGCATGCTCATACACTTAGATGTACAGAACATGTTGTAATGGACTCCTATTGTAAATACACAGGTTTACAGCTATGTATATTATAACTGTCAGTATATATGCACATCATACAGGTTTACTACCAGATACCTGTATGTGGCCCATAAATGATATATCTGCGTCTGTGCTGTGCAGTATACATGCATGCATACATGTACATGAAGTACTGCCATATATATGTGAAGTATACACAATCATGCTTGTGTGGAAGTGATAGACAATAGGTTAACTGGGACACACAGGTGGATGCTAACTACAGCATGTGTCGCACACATTGCTGCCCTGAAAGGCATACATTGATATCAGGTTGTGGACAGTGGCATTATACTTGGAACAGTGGCATGTGCAAGCATAATATGTGAGCCCCATTGTCTAATGGTACTGAGGTGCAGGTGTCAGGATGACCTTTCCTGGCTGTGTTAGTAGTTGTCATTATTAGCAGGACCACTCCACTCAGCATATCTGACATTGGTCATCTACACAACATCTGCTGCTGTCCATCACCTTAGATGTAGCATTTGATACCAAGCACAGTACTGCCACTCGCAATGATGTCATGGTATGAGTGGCAACTCCTTGACCAGAACAATGAGCCAATATCCTGCTGTAATTATAATGTTGTCCAGTGTCTGTCATTACAGGATGTCATGACTGAAAGAAGACAAGCCTTTGTCACAGAGCACATGCATCCATGATTCAAGGGAGTGTGGATAATACCTAGGTCACATTTACCCATATAGTGGCATTCCAAGGCAATTGTTCTAAATGCAGAAGTAACACCCTGACACCTACAAGACAATTGCATTGGATGCTTATGTTAACGAGTGCTAGATGTGTGGCTTTCGCAATGCATTTGCTCAATGTAGAACCTACAATGGGGAATACTGGCATCTATGCAGTGAGGAACACCTGGCTGAAGGTTCTGTAGTGCACAATAGCACTACCACCATATAATGCAGATCGAGACATGTGGGCCATAACACTGGTATGGACCACTCCAAGTGGTGGTGTCCACATATTCATAATGGCTACTTACAAATAAAGACCACTACTCTGACATAATTCATCACAGATGAGTCAGGTACAGGTGACAGTGGCAAAAGCTGCATTCTAGGTTGTATCCTCATATACATCCACAACCATGTCCTCAGACTACAAACACACATCCATACATGTGGTATGAAATAGTATGGTAGAACACCAAATAACCTTCGACTGGTGGACTGTACCTAGCCCTACATCAACTGTGCAAAGTACCCATGTACTGATACAGTTGCATAAACCTGGTTCAAGGCTCCCGAGAGCACCCCAGCACTACCAGGTTATACCTCATACCATGCTTTTCAGCCCCAAAACTTGGACCAAACCACAAAAGGAGGGGGGGTATCAATATTCGTCAAAGATACCCACACCTCCAGGTTGGTGGCACAGCACGAAGCATCAGAGACTATCCATGTGCAACTAACAGTGGGTAAAACTGCCTTCCAGTTTATAGCCTGCTACAGACCACCCTCCCAAACCCAGGAACCCCACTCAGCCTTCCTGAGAACACTGGAAAATATAAAGGTCTCTCCAAACACCATTATATTGGGAGACTTCAACTACCCAAACATAGACTGGGAGCATTACTCTAGCTCCAACACCCTAGCCCAAAGGTTCCTAGAATTTATAAACTCAAATGCTATGGAACAACTTGTTACCACTCCCACAAGAGGGGAAAACATACTGGACTTGATCATCATGAACATGGGGACTCTATGCTCCAGACCAGAAGTGTATCCCTCACTGGTAAGATTAGACCATAAACTAATCTCACTGGATATTCACATCCCGACCCCACCCCCTGCCCAGAAAACCACAGTGAAAAACTTCTCTAAAGGAAATTTCACACTCCTCAAAACCGAGGTGGAATCCTTCAAAGCCCCCGGGCCTGTGGAAAATATGGCCCAAACCACAGAATCCTTTATAAACGGATTCTATGAACACCTTCAGGAATGCATGGATCATGCAATCCCAAATAAAACCAAGACCCAATCCTCCAAAGGCAGACATCCTGTCTGGTGGACCCCAGCCATAAACAAACTATACAATAGAAGGAGGAAGCTACTACATGATAGAGCAAAATCCCAAAAAGGGAAGGCATCTCTGATCAGTATTAGCAAAAAACTACGGGCACTCATAAAATCATCTAAGGCCAGCTTCAAGAGAAAAATTGCACAGGACACTAAGGATAATCACAAGGCTTTCTTTAGTTATGTTAGGAACCTGGGTGGGAATTCCCAGATATGCTCAGAATTAGTCCAAAATGACAAAAATACACCGAACCCACAGACATTGCCAACATCCTAGATGACAGGTTCAGCGCAAACTTCTCCCCCCCCCACCAAAAGGGCAAATATCTATCCCAGCAGAGTGCTGCCCCCCTGACATAGATGCTCAGGTAAGAGCCGCCCTCTCCAAAGCAAAAAACACAGCATCAATAGGACCATACGGTGTCCCGGGCTGCATCCTACATGAACTCCAAGAAGAGCTAAACCTAAACATAAAACTACTGTTCAATCTCAGCCTTACTACAGGATATGTACCCAAAGAGTGGCATACAGCAACAGTGGTCCCTCTCCACAAAGGTGGTGCCTCAACGGATCCTGGAAACTATCACCCCATAAGCCTGACTAGCTTGGTCTGCAAAGCTATGGAAAGGATCATCATGGACCTCATAAATAAAGATATTGGGGACCTACAGACACTGGATCCTACCCAGTTCGGCTTTGTTAAGGGCAGATGCTGCCTCTTAAACCTGGTCGATTTCTTTGAAACAGTCACCAAGGCCATTGACGAGGGGAAGGTGGTCCACGCAGCCTACCTGGACCTCGCAAAAGCCTTCGCTACAATACCCCACTTGGGCATTATAGATAAGCTCACCAGTTAAAATATAAACCCCTATGTCACTAGATAGGTTGCAAACTGGCTCAAGGACAGAACCCACATGGTTAGAATTGCTGGAGCCATGTCAGACTCCAAACCAGTTACAAGTCGCATCCCACAAGGCTCAGTCCTGGGACCTCTCTTATTCTGTATATATTTCTCGGTGGTACAGGCCAACACGGAAGGACCGTGGCTGACCAAGTTCACAGATGACTGCAAACTGGGCACCATAATCGACTCTCCAGCCGACACAAGCATCCTCCAAAAGGGCCTCATAGAAACAGACAACTGGTGCCAGAGCCATGCTAAACGCCAAAAAGTGTATAGTCATCCCCTTTGGCAAAAACAAAGTGCCCACAAATTACCACATAGGTGGTAATCCATTAAGCACGGAAGAAGTAATTAGGGACCTGGGGACCCAAGTTGATAGCAATCTCTCATTTGGCAACCACGTGGCCAAAGTGGTTAGAAAAACATTTTATATAGCCCACCTAATCATGAAGGGATTCACATCTAGATCAGGGGAGGTCATCGTGCCTCTTTACTCATCCCTCATCAGGCCCATAATTGAGTACAATGCCCCTTTTGGGATGTACCTTACCAGACACCTGCAGCAAGTGGAAAGACCCCAAAAGTACCTCATCAAGAGGATCAAAGGGCTCAAAGAGATGCCATATGCTGCCCGGTTAAAGAAACTCCAGCTCTACTCAGTGGCATACTGCCTGCTCAGAGGCGATCTGTGCCTGACGTATAAAGCCATGTCCAACCCTGAATTAATGGACATGCTGCACCTCAGAAAATCCAAATCCCATCGAGCTACGCTCTCGAGAGACTTGAACCTCAGCACTGAAATAAATAGGACATGCTGGAGGGACAGATTCATAACCCAGAGGCTCCCTTCACTCTGGAATAAAATCCCTTTCTAGGTTAGGCAGAGTCCCTCATTGACTCTCTTCAAGAGGAATCTTGATGAGTGGATGGGAGATCATAGGTTTACCCCGGGTATCACTTCTGTGTCACTGTTAGACAGAGGCACAGTATACTAACTTTGAAAAAGGGCATAGCAAAATTAATTTAAAATGGGTGGCGAAAGCCAAACACACTCTGGCTAGGCTTATAAATGCCCTAGGGCAGATTGCCTAGTATGAACCTATGAACCTATGAATAATACCACTGTTTGTAACCAGGCCAGTTGTACACATACCAGGGTCACTCGGATGTTGTCAGCATTAACACAGTTGACTGTTGCTGTACACCAGTAAACAACATCCTCATGGTTGGATATGACCTAGATGTACCTGCCCTAGATATGTACACCCCACACTCATACAACATAAATGAAAATACCATAGCTGTTGTTGTCCTCTGTACATACAGGTGGCTACATTCATTACACACATGCACATGGAAGATAGGTCCATGGCTGCTGAATGCTTACAGTACATAATGTTTAATATTTATGTTGATAGAGGTAATATTCCCTCTCTACTGGTCACCCATGACACCTATCATATCATACAACAACCCATGTGGCATGTATGTCATTAGACATGTCCACCAAATGCAATGCCTACAAACATACCCAAATAACAGGATCATAGGACTTACACACACAGCCTGTATTGACAGACTCAGGGAAATACAGCTATGTTCTGTATGTTCCTGAGTAGTTACAGGTGATATGTCCATGACATGTACAGCCATGTGTGCCCACAGCTCCTACATATACCCCATGTCAACAATTGCAAGCCATACATGCTGTGTGCTGTCTGGACATTAATCTTATTACATCAATAGCAAGAACATGCTGGGGTGAGATGTCTACAAGCCACAGACCTCACACATGCTTGAATATGTGTAATGCCTAGCTCAAACAGAGCACATTGCTGGCACTCTTCCAGTAAATATGATGTGTGTGTGACAAATATGATGTGCTCATTGTTGACCATTACAATGCCCTGGCTTCACAGTGGAACTGTCAACTAACATTCTGTGGGATTATGGCATGGAATATTACTGTGTGTGTCTCTTGCTGATGTGCTGTTGGCATAAATGTACACTTGGCTACTCAGTGAAGGTGGTTGTATGTCCGGCCAGTACATGAATACAACATCCATTATGGTGTAATGCGCAGCTAGGTTTCACACATGGTGTGGGGAAGGTGTGGAATGTATCCTCTTGACCTGCTAGTCCACTTACTGACAGAGACTGCATATGTGTACATGTATTGATGTGTGTTTAGATTCCATGCGTGTGCAGTGTCTGATGTTTGAAGGTGACTGCTGTCTTAGTACATCATGCAGGTGCAATGCAGCCTCAACATTGCCAACTGTATATGGTGATATGCTCAAAGTACAGTAAGCTGTACTTTAGGTATGGACAGATGTTTGGAAATAACTACTAAGTGGTGGGGCTACTTTGCAGATGAATGATTACTGAGGACAGCTCACAGGTATGTTACAACCATCCCTACAATAACATGTGTAACTGCTAAGCTATGGTTTTGTTAATTGAAGGGGAAGACACACAACGTAGAATGCTGTAAGGGTGACACTGAAGGCAAACCTCTTGACACCTGGAACAGTAACACCTCCCCTGTGCATATATTGTGAATATATCAGCACAGTTGACAAAGGAAAGTGTCCATATGCTTTGTAGTGCATGTGATAGTGCTGTCACTCTGTAATACCTATCATGAGATAGGCAGGTTTTTGATTCACAGTACTGGCATGTGTGGATGTGTGTGTGTCCATATATGTCACGTATGGTGGGGAATACATCCCAAATGTTTTTCACTCTCCTGTACACTGTTGTAGACATCTGTACAGAATGATGTGTAGAAAGCAAGGCATAGGCAGGTGTTTGAATCTCACACATGTCAAGTGTCTGTATGTGTGTGACATAGGTGTATATCTTTGTGAATGCCACAGTATGTGTGTGTGTGTGTGTGTGTGTGTGTGTGTGTGTGTGTGTGTGTGTGTGTGTGTGTGTGTGTGTGTATGGCTGTCCGGTCCCTGGAGTGAGGCTCTATTTTACCATAGTGAAATGATCAGACCCCCTCCCCCCATCCACTCAATGCAATATAGTATTCCTGTTGATGTCATCAATCTTAGAAGGGCATTATAACCACCTGCAAATATGTATGCCCTGGGGTTAGGCTTGTTGTTACATAGCCTACTGATGAACCCCCCTCCCCACACACACTCACCTCAATCTAGTATCCTTGTTGATGTCCTCGATCTTAGGCCATTCTGACTACCTGTACATGTGTAATCTCTGTGGCACATCTTGTAATTACATAGTACTATAATGATGATTTGCACATAGACAGGGGTTCTCATCCCAACATTGGCAACTGTGTGTCTGTGTGTGTGTGTGTGTCTGTGTGTGTGTGTGTGTGTGTGTGTGTGTGTGTGTGTGTGTGTGTGTGTGTGTGTGTGTGTGTGTGTGTGTGTGTGTGTGTGTGTGTGTGTGTGTGTGTGTGTGTGTGTGTGTGTGTGTTTCAGAGTGGGTGGTACTGTGTCTGTGAATCCCTGAGTGTGTGAGTGTGTTACTGTGTCTATGAAACCCTGAGTGTGTGGGTGTGCATGCATCCTGTCATGAGAGCAGGTATTACTGCTTCCCAATGAGAAGCCACCTTTACTCTTGTCATCTGCTAAACAACTCTTTTACCTCTTCCCCGCTCCAGGTAACTATACCTGTGATGTCACCCACTATGGATGTGACGGCTCTGGCCACAGTAGCTTACTGCACAGCCATCATGCTCTTGGATCATTAGATCAGTAAACTTGTTTGAAACTTGGGAGATTATAACTGTGATGTGGAAGCTACAAAGTGCATGCAGGTATTGTCATACAGACCTGTGAGTAGTCTACATTTACATATGGGACACTAACCGTAAACACTGACATCCCCCAGCACATGCAATTACACCTGAAAGAGGAAGGCAGAACATCAAGATCAACATGCAGTTACTGTTGTTACACATGATACATACTGTCAAAAGTACATAATGCATTCTAAAACTGTAGTACATGGTATGTGTGCTGCCTGTCAACATTACTCAACAATTGTAATCTACAATTGTCTTCCTAGTATGTTCACCCTGTGCATCAGACCATATGAGCATGTCCCTGCACCAATGGTGTGGATGACAGGGATGTGGCACAGGCATCATCATATGCACAGGGTGATAATGTTTGCCAGAGGCCTAGGCTGCACCATTGGATGACATCCTGTGTGTGGGTTAGGGCCTTTGATCTCACTGGGTGTGTGTGTGGATGTTATGTGTGTGTATGTGTTGAGGTGCTCTACATTTGTTTCTGGTGTGTGCGTGTATGTATGCACACAGGTCTAGCATGTGGCTGGCCTACACAGGGGTATTATTGACAGATACAGACTGTACAGGGCAGGTTTCACAGTTCACGGTGTCTGGGCATGGCCATGTGACCTGCCTCTGCCAGGGGTTGCACGAGCACTACCAGGCAGAGGTCCAGATTGGGTACTGTCTGATGACACATATCCACTGGAACCATGTCCCTGTTGGGACCATCCAGGACCACATGCACGTGACCTGCTGTGTCCTGGTGTGGACAGCACAGCACCAGCTGCACTGCTGCTGCTACCACCACTATGGGAGCGGGCATGTGAAATAGCATGTTCATGTAGACCTTCAACAGGTGATATAGCTGGCCTACGTCCACGTGCCTGATGCTTCACTCCCACCAGATGTTCCAGCACAGACATTCCATGCGAAAGGATTGACATGCCATGGTCTAGGACTCCCACCATGTCACCCAATCATCTATCCAAAACATCTGTAAGATGATGGTGAGCATTTGCAATTGCCTGGATCTTGTCAGTTAAAGAACGGACAGCAGCACTCTGAAGCCTCAGACCTTCTTTGTTGTGCCATTCGGCACATGCCTGTGCCTCCATTACAGCCTGAAACATGTGTCTTGTGACACCAGCTGATGTGCTATGTCTTGCAGGGGCATGTTGGCCAGAGGCCCTCCTAAGAGCAGCACTGGGCACATGCCTGTGTGGGACATCAGTCAGTTGGCTGGGATCATGGTGTGCAGGCACACCTTCCATAGTCTCCACACCTTCCTGTTCTATGTTGCTATCCGCCAACTGTCCTTCCTCTATGACCACTGGTAATGGAGTATGTGTAGGCATGAGAACTGTGTGCGGGGATGAGGGGGATGCAGGTGGAATGGCAACCAATGGCACAGATTCTGCCCCTGACAACCCTGCCTGTTTATCAATCATACTTTCATCATCACTGCTAGAGTCTGTGGGGACACTAACATCAGGTGGACTACAGGAGGGCAACGCACCTACATCAACACCTGTGAGGGGCAGACAAGAAATGTACATTACAAGTTATACAGCACCGTACACATACACACACGCACACACACACACACGCACACACTCACACACATGCACACACACTCACACAGACACACACACACAGACATACACACAGACAGACAGACACACACAGATACACACAGACACACACAGACACAGACAGACACAGGCAGACACAGACAGAGACACATGCTATGGCACCCAATGGCATGCAACATGTATGTGATATGGCAGAAGGCATTCAGCTTAGAAAATTATAGTGGTAATCATACATCCCTGAGTTGCATATAGCAGCATGCATGTGTTATAGCAGAAGGCATGCACCTTACACAATTATAATAGTAGCATACATCCCTGTGTTGCACCATTTGTGTTAGTATGTTATGTCCCAAACCTGCAACACAATGCATGCACTATGCACCGTTGCACCGCACTGCCATGTTTTGTGCAACAAAACCCACATGTTAACAGGCCATCACTGACCTTTGTATATCTGCCACTGATGCTTTGTGTTGGCCACTGCCCCTATGTATGAGGAGGACATGAGCAGAAGGGTATATTGAGTGAATACTATGTTTGCCTGAGCCCTAGCTTACATATCTCCCCCAAAGCAGTGCATGTCTGTTCAACATTTTTCTGCTTACTCCTGAGCTGAGTCTACAGACAATGTGCATGTCGCTTTACACATGTTTGACATGGCTGTCCCTACTTTGCAATGGTGCCACAGACCAGAAGAGGTTAACAGTACACCAGCCTGATGTATGACATATGACCTTGCCAATCACATGTAGTATGACATGTCTTCTGCTGACGTGTTGAATGACATGCATACATGTTTAACACAATGGTGTCCTTTCAAATATACAGTGAGGTAATGGTGTCCCAATGCAGGGACATGTTATACTAGCATGGACCTTCAGCTGACGCAATATTGTCAGTCCACCCTACAGATATTTAGTGACATACTGCACATTGAGCTGATGTGCATAGCCATTGCAGGGCATCATGTGGCTTCACTATTGCTATACAGTGTGAGTTACAGACACAGTTCATAGCCATGATTCTGTTCAGATACAATACATATCTAATGCAGAATGTGACCCACGCCACTGAGGTGTATACACACTAAACCCTAATGTGGAATGTATGACACAGGTCACTGAAGGGTATACAGATGACATCCCTGCACATCTGCAACCATATTGCTGATGCCCGGCAACTATGCCCAGACATGGCTAACTTAGCAGTACTCCATGTCCCACATGCCATCTGTGCACCTCACACACATGAGGAGGAAGCATGACAGTGATGTCTGACACCAGCATGGTGAATGTACTGTATCTGTGGACTGATGTGGTTGTATGTGTATGTTGTACAACACATGTATGTATTTGGATACTGTATAGGTGAATATGTTCATGTCATGACACATTCATGATGTTCAAGACATGTTATGTGGTGGTTTGATGTCATGCCTACACAAGCTGTGCACAGGCCTGCATTATGTTTAGTGTTTCACATCTGCAATATCACCATTACACAAAGGCCATAGTTGTATTGTGTCAAGCCAATGAACAACAGGGTGTACACACATGTACATCACTTCTACTGTGTGTGTTGCTTCATGTCTCTGGCCATCGTTCATGGCCATGTGTAAACATGTTTTGTCCAATGGTTGTGATGGGAATCAATTTCACATGTCAATGTTGTCCCATATGACATACACCCATCCCATAGATGTGATATGCTCCACTGAGGACAGGGTATGCAGACGAAGGGTGGTATGTTTGGGATGTGAGATGCCATGTTTTGCAGGATAGCTAAGCAATGTTGCAGTCAGCCCACTAAATGTCATGGACATGTCAGATAGCACATGACATTGTGTGACATTCATAGCAAGGGTATAATCCACAAGGGTGAATCCTGTGGGCTGGTCATATTCCAGCTCCAAAACATTTAGAATGTGTACACACATATGCTCTCTGTATAGTACTGTTTGCATTCCCCACATGTGCAATGCTGATCTGTAGTACATGTCCCTACAGTGAACCATACCTCCACCATTGTATTCACAGCTGTCCACAAATCTGGCAATGACAGTTTGTAAGGTTTAGTGTAGGTGTTTTATATAGTATTCAATTATTCTACATGGGTAACCACTGTGATGCATTGCAGGTCTGACCTGTATATATTAATAGGGCCATCATACATTATGTGTATGTGTGTTAAATGGCCACTTGGCAGATAGCATGCAATTAATATGATCTGTGCATTATCAAGCCTGATAAATAATAACAATCTCACCTACAACAGGCTGCTGTCACTGTGAAACACCAGAGGTACCTAAATAGGAGCATCACAGCAGTAAGATCATTATCCATACCTGTGTGATAGCTACAGGGTGCAATGTGCATGTTAGCACATAAGCCAGTACAATAGACTATACTATGGAGTATACACATCTGTGCATACATAGAGTAGCAAACTATAGTATGTGGCATGTGCGCATACATGCCTTGCATATGATGTTACATTACATATTGTATGGTAACACATGAAACTATATGAAATATAGTTGTGTTATATGTGCAGTAGTGACTTACCAGGCAACACCAGGCTCAGTGGTTGTGAGACACCCACCTCCACAATACCAGCTAAAGCTTGTGGATGGAGTTCTGCAGGTGTTTCCAGGTTGTAACTCCTTGGTACATGTGAGTGGGGGCTGGGTGAGTGGCACCCCACCTGTTGCACCTTGTTCCCTGGCGATTGCATTTGCATGCTGGTTCACCCATCTAATGATGTCAGTGCAGTGTCGGCGCACCTGCTGATTGGTGCAATTGTGGCCGCCAACATCATTTACCCTCCTGCGCAGTTCTTCGCACTGGGCATCCTGCTGCTGTGCATCCTGTGGCACATGGCTGAAAAGTCTTACATGGTTGTCGAGGAGGTATGGAATGAGGACCTCATCCTCCAAGTGGGTGTATGGTGGCAGCCTGGCATGCGACATACCTGGAAGACATAATGATGGAGACAGGTCACAGTAACTCTCAGAGATGTACAGAAGTACAGCTGGACATACATGTGTATCACATTTACTAAGATTACAAATATGTCTTTGCAAATCTACATGACACTAACACCACTGACATATTTAACTCACACACATTTGACACATACTGGTGATTTGATTTTATCACCATATATGTCTGTGTCAAGTGATGACATTGCTCATACTCCATGTGGATGTTGTCTTGATGTGGGCATGTCTGTTTGCCTGTATTGGTGTCTTTATCTATCAGCACATGATTGGATGTGCTCACCTTAATGCAATAGACCTTAATGCTGTGTATATGTCACATATATAGTCATACACAGCCTTAAGGGACATGACCTGTGACCCTGCAGACTTGCTCATGGAAAGTTTTACATGTATGTATTTTGCCATGTACATCTACATGGCACTGTACAGCAGTTTAGCATTCTGCCATGTATTACCTGTGTTGCACATGTGAAACACATGGGACAATGCTAGCTTGATGGTATTTGTAGGGTTGGATATCAACTATAGCATGTATGGTCATAGTGAACTAGTAGGCTATATGCCCTGGGCCATTTATGAGCCTAGGCTGAAAGGTTACCTTGCTGTAGCCAACAGTTAAGTTTCAGTGGCCAGTTCAAGCAGTGCCACAAACCTGATCCACAGGGTTACTGATATATTTGCCATGCGGTCATCACACCATGTCTCAAGAGGGGCAATGTGCAAATTTGCTGGACAGGGAAGCATAGTATGGCAGGAGTATGTAAAGTGTATGGGACAGGGATCTGTCAGGCATGTTATGATCCTTGTACTAGAAAGATGGATGTCCATGAAGTATGTGTTTATTTGAAATCAGGATGTGTAAGTGTAGCATGTCCAACATCTCTGTGTTGGACGTGGCTTTATTCAGTGTAGGCGTCATGCTACATAGTGGAGCTAGGGATTGGGAAGGCCGGTGTAGGCCATTTGAACATAGCCTATAACCCTTAAAGAAAATATGTGCTCTATTATGGGTCAGTTGAGTGTTGAGTATGGCTGAACAATGATCTCTATATTGATGGATGGCACCCTGTCATGATTACGGGTGCAAAGTACGACTACCTGACTGGTGTGGTGAAGTAACTATCAAAGGAAAGACTACTGTCCAGCTGCATCCCATCCACACACAGTTTCCATTATGTTGACCTCTGTCTAGGTGGTAGTTCATGGGTACAGGGTTTGTAACATAGGGGTTGACAATGCAATACTTAGCTATCAGATTGTGGCCATACGTCACACACAACACATCTGACCCACAAAGGCCCTTCTGTATGTTGCACACAGCATTCATTGAGTCAACTATTGCTCCTAGTTCATAGTCATTTGCAAACTTCAATAGGCAGATGCCTTCTGTGTTAATCTGTGTGGTATAGATAACAATTAGGGGGAGTACCAGGAATTAACCCTGTATTACTGTAGCTGGCATTGGTTTGATGTGTGTGTATTAGTCAGACACCTTCTGTAGTGTTGGTTCTGCCAGCAGTCCAGTTGCCAACCACTCCTGTGACATATGAATATACACCTAATTTACTGAGTGTAGCTGGAACACAATATGGGTGATGGTGTCCTAAGACCTGGCAAGGTCATTTCATGCTGTGCGAATCAGCCTTACTGTCATCCACATCTGTACTGACTACATCAAATAAGTTGATCAAGGTTCATGGCTTTAAGACCAAACTCAGCAGGGTAGTAGTGCACTATTTCCCATTATCAGTGGTGTCTCCCCCTTTGTGGTGTGTGATAACTGTTGCTGTGCACCATTCAGTGTGTACACAGCCTGACATGAAGCTATGATTGAACATGAGGTGTATGTGGAGAGCAAATTGTTCTGACATTTGTGTAGGATACACCCTGGAATGTTGACAGGTCCCATGCAAGCTGTATGTATGGCTTTAGAGAGTGCGGCTTGTACCTGCATAGTTGTTATTACAGGAGCTCTGTAGTGTACATGGATATATAAATATGTGTACCTGTTGGGGGGGGGAGGTGAGAGTGGGTTTAGGTTATCCAAGACCCTATCTGGATGAACAGGTGCTATTTCTGTAGGTGCAGTACTTCTCAAGCCATAGTGCTGGGAAGCACAGCAGGTCTTGTTGTTGCCATTACGATTTATGCCCCAATACCCTAGCCCAAAGGTTCCTGGAGTTCATAAACTCAAATGCTATGGAACAACTCGTCACCATTCCCACAAGAGGTGAAAATATACTAGACCTGATCATCACAAACATGGGGACAAAATGCTCCACACCGGAAGTATATCCCTCATTGGTGAGATCAGACCATAAACTAATCTCACTGGAGATCCACATCCCGCCCCCACCCCCAACAAAAAAGACCACAGTGAAGAACTTCTCAAAAGCCAACTTCACACTTCTTAAGACTGGTGTGATATCCTTTAAGGTTCCTGGGCCATTGTCAATCACAACCCACGCTGCTGAATCCCTTACAAATGCTTTCTGAGCACCTCCAGGATTGCATGGATCAAGCAATCCCAAATAAAATCAAGACCCTTTCCACGAAAGGCAAGCGCCCGATCTGGTGGACCCCAGCCATAAACAAACTTTACAACAAGAGGAGAAAGCTACTACAAGATAGAGCAAAATCCCTAAAAGGGAAGACATCTCTGATCAATACTAGTAAAAAACTACGATCACTCATAAAATCATCCAAGGCCAACTTTGAGAGAAAAATCGCCAAGGACTCAAAAGACAATCATAAGGCCTTCTTTAGCTATGTTAGAAATCTGGGTGGAAACTCCCAAATATGCTCAGAATTAGTCCAAAATGATACAAAAATCACTGAACCCACAGACATTGCAAACATACTGGCAGACAGGTTCAGTGAAAAGTTCCCCACAAAGGAGAAATATCTATCCCAGCAGAGTGTAGCCTCCCAATCATCTCAAATGCCCAGGTGAGAGCTGCTCTCTCTAAAGCTAAAAACACAGCATCAATGGGACCGGATGGTGTCCCCGGCTGTGTGCTATACGAACTCAATGAGGAACTAAACCCACACATAAGGCTGCTGTTTAATCTTAGCCTTACCACAGGATACATACCCAAAGAGTGGCATACGGCAACTGTGGTCCCACTCCACAAAGGCGGTGCTTCTACGGACCCTGGTAATTACCGACCCATAAGCTTAACAAGCCTGGTCTGCAAAGCTATGGAGAGGATCATAATGGAACTCATAAATAAAGACATAGGGGACCTACAGACATTGGATCCTACCCAGTTCGGCTTTGTCAAGGGCAGATCATGCCTCTTGAACTTGGTCGACTTTTTTGAAACAGTCACCAAGGCCATTGATGAGGGTAAGGCAGTTCACGCAGCCTACCTTGACCTTGCAAAAGCTTTTGACACAATACCCCACTCGGGTATCATAGAAAAGCTCACCAGCTTAAATGTAAACCCATATGTCACAAGATGGGTTGCAAACTGGCTCAAGGACAGAACCCACAGGGTTAGAGTTGCTGGTGCCATGTCAGACTCAAGCGGTCTGGCGGTGTCCCACAGGGCTCAGTCCTGGGCCCCTCTTGTTCGGCATCTACTTTTCAGAAGTGCAGGCAAACATAGGAGGATTGTGGCTGACAAAGTTTGCAGATGACTGCAAACTGGCCATAGTTGAAAATCCATCAGACACAGATATCTTTCAGAGAGGTCTCATAGAAATGGATAACTGGTGCCAGAGCCATGGCCTTAAGCTAAACGCCAAAAATGTATAGTCATACCCTTTGGTAAAAACAAGGTAACCCCAAGTTACCACATAGGTGGCAATCCATTAAGCACAGAAGAGGTTATCAGGGACCTGGGGACCCAAGTTGACAGTAACCTTTCTTTTGACACTCACATTGCCAAAGTGGTTAGGAGGACCTTCTACATTGCCCACCTGATTATGAAGGGATTCACATCCAGATCAAGGGAGGTCATTGTTCCCCTGTACTCTTCACTTATCAGACCAATGATTGAGTACAATGCCCCATTCGGAATGTATCTTACCCGACACCTGCAGCAATTGGAAAGACCCCAAAAGTTCCTCACCAAAAGGATAAAGGGGCTCAAAAATATGCCATATGCTGCCCGACTGAAGAAACTCCAGCTCTATTCAGTCGCATACCATCTGCTCAGAGGTGACCTGTGCCTGAGATACAAGGCCATGTCCAACTCGGAATTAATGGACATGCTCCACCTCAAAAAATCCAAATCCACCACAGCCACAAGAGCAAGAGACTTAAACCTCAACACAGATATAAATAGGATGTGCTGGAGGGACAGATTCATCACCCAGAGACTCCCTATGCTGTGGAACAGAATCCCAGTCCATGTGAGACAGAGCACCTCGCTGGCTCTGTTCAAGAGGAATCTTGACCAGTGGATGGGAGATCGTAGGTTTACCCTGGGGATCATCTCTGTATCACTGCTGGACAGAGGCACGGCAAACTAATGGGTATAGTATTCTTCAACCTAAGGGGTGGTGAAAGCCACACAACTCTGGCTAGGCTTATAAATGCCCTAGGGCAGATAGCCTAGTATGAACCTATGAACCTATGAACCCATGACACAGCTATAGAATGCTCTGTGGTTGGCCTCATAATATGTGGCTGATTAGTTTCACAGTAGCTATGTGTGGTTTTATATGGTGTATCTGCATCTTACTGAGGCTGACCAGGGATCACCTCCACTCATGTGTGTTCACTCTTGCAACAGTTACTACCTTCTGTGGTACAGTTTAAGGCAGGGTACCACCAGTTTGCCTTCCTGTTTGTTTGGTTGAATCTTGGTTCTGTTTCAATTGCACAATCACTGCACTTATGTGAGTGCTTAAAGTGCATTTGTGTAGGATTCAGCATTTGCACATGCATTGTCCATCTGCATGGGTGCCATGACAGTCACCACTTTGCTCTTAAGAAGCATAACATTGGCTTTGGAGACTGACTATGTGTAGCATACTGTTAGCCCTGTTTGTGTGACTATGGTGATCCAGGTCATTGGGGTTGATGAAATCCAACATGCATTGAGCACAGGTGTTGGTACATGAGTCTTCCCGTTTCATAATGGGATAGTTGAGAGTAGCCATTATTATTGTTTTCTGTCTCAAACCTAATATTCCCCATTACAGCACAATGTGATAGTTGGGAATTCTGAGGCATGGTGGGTGATCTGTCGCAAAGTGCAATTTGGATTCCACTTTGGCACAAAGGTAGTTGCTCAGCATACTGCATCTGACGTTATGCAAGTGCAACTAGTGGGGGTGTACATAAACTTCAGGAATATGGACACACCTGTGGCCCATGTGTTCCAATAAAGGATAATGGCCAAGAGGTGAGGTATGTGTTATAACATGGTCATGCAGGGGTGCTCTCCGGAGCATTGAGCCATATCTCAGTCACTGCACAGATATGTTCTCCATGTTAAGGAGTGACGTAAGTGAGTCCATATTGAGTTTCTGAAATGTATCATTGAGTAGCGAGACCCACAGTTTATTGCTTGGCTGTCCCTGCTACAGCAGTGGACTTTCACTGGAACTTTGCATGATGAAGGCACTATAGGGGAAGCATGAGCTGTAGCCAGTATCCAGATTCCCAGGGGTGACAGGTGCAGACCCTGTCTGGCAAAGCATTATGGTCTGTCAACCATGTTATCCCAGGCAGAGAGATACTGGATACCCTTTGAATTACACCAGTACATTAGACAATTGTGGAATACAATCCTTTTGTCCCTGTACTGCAGTATCATTCTGGTCAATGGCAGAATGCTATCCAGGCCTTGGGACATACCTGCATGGGCTACAAGACCTCACAGTTCCTACATATGCGTTTCCATGCAGTCCAGGCTACTGCATCCCAGGTCTTGCACAACAACATGGAATATGCCAGAGCCATGTGTATAGTTCAAAAGGTGGTCTGAGTGTATGAGTATGTGGCTAATCATGGCAGACAGGCACCTGACAGTATGTTTTCCCTCATATAGCTTGGTGTGTAACATAATGCTAGAGTTTGCATTCACAAATGAGTACTGTCGGGCATGTTTCTGGCCATGTGTTCTGAGGTGTGGCACAGTTATGCAAACTATGTCATACAGTTATTGTATTTTGTTGTCTGTCTATTCCAGCTTGGGAGGTCTCTTGCTTGGTCAGAAACTTAGAAGCCTCTGTGAATGTGTGTGATTTCTGGTGGTATGTGTGGGTGCCCTTACAGTGTTCTGGTAAGGGTATGTGTTGGTTGTGGTGATGAGATGCATGTGTTAACCTACACCTCATGACTGTCCAGTCCAGTCATGGCTGTAGACTGGACTGCTTTCCAGCTTACCTCTGTAGCTGCATCCTAGACAATGTGTGGGGTGTGGTGTTAGGTGGGTTTGGCAGTGTGCATGGCATAGAGATTACATTCCTCCAGGATGGCCACATACACAAAGTTGACATTAGTAAACACCAGTAGCTGACTAGTGGACATCCCTGTATGAGCATTCAGTACTACAAGTACCAAGTACTGTATTTAGTTTACTTATTGCTTATGAAGATGTTTTAGACAGTGATGCTCACAAGTAAATATTTGTGTTATGGACGTGACAACACTGGCTGTTACAGAAACATAGTAGCTACCTTTAGCAGTAATCCTCCTCTGAGGAGCGCATCACATCCTGATAGTTGATTACAAATGATGCAAGTGTCAACAGGTTTGCATCCTTTTCTGGGTATATACTCACATATCCACCAGAACCATGAGCTCTGTTAGGCAGAGACACCCACTTCCCAAACAGAGTCAAGTATCAATAGACTCTGCTGCCACTATCAACATGTTCAGGATATAATCAGATAGTGTAAGCCATCATCTATGAAGCAGCTATTACACATGGGAAGCAGTCTCCTACATCTTACACTCCTACTGTAGATGTTACACTGGACTTAAAGATGATATGCAACCTGTTTCGTTACCAGTACTGTGCACAACCTTACATACAGTATTTGCAAGCAGTTGTTAGGTTGGCAATGAGATTTTAGGCTACACAAACTTGAAAGTTCAACCAGTGTGTCTGTACTCTCAATATCCACTCTATGTAGGTGTGCACATAGCCATTTGGGCCAACCCTGTAACAAGGGTCACTACACATTTGCATAACATGTACACATGCACAACTGTCATTGCTTGCAAATGATACTAGTGAGGTGGATATTACATGTCTTATGTGCATAGATAGTTACCTAGCTCTTCCAATTTTCTTTGCTATCATGCTGCTAAACTGTCAGATGAATACAAGTCATATGTATCCTGTTATTGAGTATTGTAATTGCCAATAGACATAGCTAATGTTTGCATAACATAACAGAAATACTATGTAAAATGGAATACAGATCTGCCTAAAATACTGTACATTACACAGTTATTGGCACAATATCCCACAATGGAAATCATATTTGCACAGTAAGCCCACCTTTGACATGTTCATCTCACTAATACACCCATACATATGTCTACTGTTACAATATATCAACATATACTATCTCCTGTTATAGCACATACTTGTTGGACCAACCCTGGCACTGACAGTGGCTGGAAAAGAATTGGTGAATTCCAAGCCCATATATATCATCTGTTGTGGTGTATGAGGAGTTTGCCTTGTGACCTACAGCAGTACACACACAGAATACTACAAGCATTACTACTGCTCAACAGTACATCACTACAAGATAGCTATTTCCACTATATGCATTGATTACACTGTAATTATTATAGAACAGGTACTACATACACAGGCATACTAAATGTTATACATACCTTCTTGGTAACTGGAGGTGTTATTGACTGGTATATTAATCATTTTCAGTTTGTGTTTCAATCTTCTGTTGGGTATTTTGTACTGTTCTGCAGATAGATACAGATGGTTTGAATGTGTGACAAGGCATCCTTTTATAGTTAGAGATCAGTAACATGTGCTATCCTGATCCCCAATTCATGTTCCAAAGTAGTTAATTACATGCGCATCAGCTGTGCAGCTACTCCCTTAGCAAATACCATGGCAACGGTGGAGTATAACTGAGTACTCCACTTGGGCGTTGTCCCTTTGCCTTACTTGTGAGGAAGACAGCCTGGAAGTGTTGTTTGAAATCTATTGCAACAGCTGTATCAAGACAAACACAAATATATTGTGTGTAATGCTTAGAAGATTTGGTCTAAATGTGAGTACTGCTGTTATATTCCTGAACATTGCTACTTGTGCAGGGTTTGTCTGCACCTAATACTTCTGCATATGTTTCAGTCTGACCAGGATGTTTGACCAGCTCAAGGCTGTATGGCTATGCATATAATGTTAGGGGGTTTACAGTGTGCTCACCAGACATCTTTAGCTTGGTGTAAATGTGTATCATACTGTGCTGATAATCAGTAATTGGTAACACTTCCTGGTGTAATTAATTTTCAACCCTCTGAAACAGGATTAGTTCAAACAAAACTGTAACATCAGCAGCTGTTCCATTGTATAACATCAACTATTTCACATAGGGCCATGTTAGTGGGTCTCTATTCAGGTATGTTAATGTTTCAGCAGATGTACAGTGGGTGAATAATTGGTTATGGTATGAGAGAATGTATTGTTGTAATTAGTTTGGGTGTGAGGGAGATGTTGGTGGGTGTACATAGCAGATGCAGGTGTGTAGCAACTGCTTTTATCCATATTCTATATGTGTGTGGGGGTTCCTTCCCTATGTGAACACCTATCCCATAGTGGACTAATACTATGGTAATTGCAGGCTGATTCATTAAGGTGCTGTTAAATGCTTCATATATAGCATGCAGGTATTGTTAGTCCTTGAATCCTTTTGGCAATACATCGGAATGTAATAACGTTTTGCTAAATGAAAGATGTCTGTATATTTCTGTCATGGATATTTGCAGTCATTGTAGTTGTGTTGGTGACTAACCCTATTTGTTTCATGTCCATAGAACATATTTGTAAGTGTATTGGCATATACTCTTCATATGTTATGTTCATATTGCTTGGGGGTGGCAGAATGTGTGATTGCTATGTTCCATGTTATACTCAGATTTGAACACTTCAGATGCTATATACACACATGTATATATATATATATATATATATATATATATATATATATATATATATATATATATATATTATATATATTATTGCATACGTTTATATGTACCTCCATAGATGTGTACATGTTTTTAACCTATCTATATATCTACATATATATGTATATCTCTATATATTGACATGTATCTATGTATTTCTCTCTCTCTCTCTCTCTCTCTCTCTCTATATATATATATATATATATATATATATATATATATATATATATATATATTTATAGCATACACCTTTCATTGGGTACATGGTGGTTTGCCCTATTTCCACACAATCCTCTCTTTTGTGTTTTAACCTGTCTGAATACACAACTGGCACAGGTATATCTCAGGTACCTTATTGGAAGGTTACTCTGAGGATGGTGTATATGGTTGTGGGTTCTAAACCTGGAAGTGGTTATTTTACCTCTCAGAACAGGCACTGGTAGGGAAAGTGTGATTAATGCACATTAAAGTGGTTGTAAGCAGGTTTACCCATGGTCTGTGCGACGTTAAGAAAAGGTTAAACCTGTGAAGCGCTTATCTGTCTAACCGTGTTTAAGCACTGCTTGCCATCATGCAAACCCACGCAAAACCGCTTACAACTGCTTAAAAGTGCTTTAATCAACCTGCATCCAACAGCTCTTATTCTGGCCCTCAAAATAAATTAACAGCCCTTGAACCCGGGACCATGACCACCACAGTAACTGTCTTTACCACTAAGGCATCTGAGATATGTACATACATGTCAGCTGGTGTACATATGTATGATACATGTTAATGTTCATATGTTTGTGGAATTAAGTGTTGCAATGTGACTTGACAGGGTGTATTATGGATGAGAATGGTTCTTGTTTTCTTTTTTTTTTTATATTGTCCCCATACTCCATGTATACCCCTCCAGTTCAGTTACTGAACATCCAACCCAGGCTCCCCTTGATGCATAATTTCATTACCCATCATTCCTCCCCCACCCCAATCACCACATACACAACAACAATCCCTTCTATGGTGAATTAAGTTAATATTAATAGTTATAATAGCAGAGCTGCATGTGTTTTGTGTACACTTCAATCCTTTGGATTGCTTCTGTGTCACAAAGTGTGTTCATAGATGTTTATATATGGCTATAGATGATTCATATATATACACAAAGTGACTATCTCATTTGTGGTCACTTCTGTGGAATGCCTATAGTATAATCTAAATATATATATGGTGTGCATGGTCCAGGGTTCAACACATGTGATGCTATAAAAATGTGTTTTACTCCAGAATAAGGCTCATTTAAACAGTTGTAAGCATGTTTAAAAGTGTCATCTCACTATGTGCTTATATAACATTACATTCTCTGTTGACTTTACTATCCAGCACACATGGGTTTATATGGGTGTTTCAGATGTTTATTATACTGAAGAATACTACCTAAATATGCAAGCTGTGGTTAAGGTATACTTTTTAAAATGAAAAACATCTCTGACTTAATTGGGATTTGAACCAGGAATGCACACATACTATGCAAATGCTGTAACCATTACACTATTGACATTAATGTTGCTTCTGCCTATTTCCTGTTTAGATGATTTCAATGTGTAAGCTAGGCTAAGCAAAAGGTGGAGGCGCCCAAACACACTGAGCTTCACTTACTCTTGAAATAAAAACATAACAAATGAAATGAGACACTGTAATTAAATTCCTAACTACATTAGGCATAGCCCCTCACTGACACACTTCATGAGAAACCTTGATGTGTGAATGGGTAACAGAATATACACCCCTGGGATCATGTGTCCCAGAACCATACAGCTAGGGGGTAAGGGAGTCCCTTCAGTTTTATAGCTGCAAGACCTATTGGGGAAATTGAATGGTGTTGATATGTCACGTTAACATGCCCTCTTTAGATCACTAAGTGCCCCTATCACCCTCCACCGCCACAGTCTTCAACAGCTTACGGCAAGTCTGCCTGGAATCACTTCATTGGCTATGCTTGACAGAGGCTCAGTTACTTCATCAATGGTGCGGAGAAAGCCAATACACTGTAGCTATGCTTCTAAATGCCCTTGGGCAGATAGCCTACTACCTATCTGTGAACCTCTAAAGTGCAGGCCATCACAGACATAATATGTGAATAAACAGAGCTTTCAGATCACAATATACAGTGAAAAATCACGATGTAGTCAGAAAACAGTTAAGTACAGCAAAAACATACAGAACACTGATACGTAATCACTCTAAAAGCCTATTTTGGAAGATAGAAGACTTGTATAAGTTTAAGGCTTTCTATTGCTTACCAGTAGGTTACCTACAGGAAAGATGAGAAACATGCACAGATGGGAAACATGCATGCAACAATACCATACTGGCTTCCATGTGTCAGCCTTAGGCTTTGGAATATTGGCCAAGGCTATTGGCGCCCCATGGTGCCTTTTTTAGGCAAGTCTCAAAGGTGAATCCCACCTCCGTAAATGACACAATAGCAAAATCAATGAGGGTTATGCAACTCAACGCCAGGGGTTGTAATCACAACACGCACGCACTCACAGCACTCCTCCATATGGACAACGTCAACATCTGTGTAGTAACTGAGACCTGTTTTAAGGCTCCTGAGAGCATACCAGCACTACCAGACTACAACCCATAGCACACATTTCAGCCACAGAACATGGACTGACACAGATATGGAGGGGGTGTATCCATATTCATCAGGAATACCTACACCTCCAGGTTAGTGGGGCAGCATGATACCTCTGAGATCATCCATGTACAGCTAACATCAGCCACAACTGCAGTGCAAACTGTGGCCTGCTATAGATCACCCTCCATGACCCAGGGCCACCACTACTCCTACCTGGAGACAGTGGAAAATATGACAGTCCTACTGAACACCCTGGTATTGGTCGATGTCAACTACCCTACCAGTAACTGGGAAACTTAACGGAGTACTCACTTCCAGGCCCAGCGCTTCCTGGAATTTATCACCTCCTATGCCCTGTGTCAGATAGTAAACTCCCTAATGAGAGGTGGAAACATACTAGAAGTAATCACCAACATGAGCGACAGGTGCACCACAGCAGAGGTAAACTGGTCACTGGTTAGATGTGACCATGGACTATTCACTGATGATTTCCATGCCCAACCATCTTCCCCACCCAAGGAAACCACAGTGAATACCTTTCCTACAGCTAAATTCACACTACTAAAGACAGAGGTGGGAGGTTTCACAACCCCCATGCTAAGGGAAAACACTACTCAAGATACAGAAAGATTTACAAATGCACTCTATAAGCACCTGCAAGGATGTATGGATCATGCCATCACTGGTAAGCCAAGACTCGCTCCTCCTAGACAAGGACACCAATCTGGTGGGCCCCTGAAATAAACAGGCTATACAACAGAAATAGGACAGTAGTCCAGACAATCAGTGAAACCTAAGAAGGGCAGATATCTGTGACTAGTATTAGTAAGATACATAGGTCCTTCATGAAATCATCCAAGGATAACATCAACAGGAAAATAGGCAGGGATTCGAAAGATAACCACAAAGCCTTCTTTGGCTATGTCAAGGATCTAAGTGGTAACACAAAGATTAGCACTGTGCCGGTGCAATATAGCACAAAATATACTGACCCTACTGATATCGCCAACATCCTTACAGATACATTCAGTGCAAACTTCACCCCCTAAAGAGCCCACAGTACCCGGAAAGTACAGTATCCCAGACATCAGAGACACACAGGTAGAAATGGCCCTCTCAGATGGCAAAACACAGTGCCAATGGAGGCAGATGGTGTCCCAGATTGCATCTTGCAAACACTACAAGACAAACTAACCCACCACCTAATTAAGCTTTTCAACCTCAGCCTCTACACAGGCTACATGCCTATACAATGATGCATAGCAACGGTTATTCCACCAAGGTGGAAACACAAATAACCATGGTAACTACCACCCCATAAGCCTGACTAGCCTGGTCTGCAAAGCTATGGAGCGCATCCTCATGGCACTCATTGGCAAAGACATTGATAACCTCCAAACACTTGACCCAACCCAGGTCAGCTTGGTTGAGTGCAGATCATGCCTACTGAACCTGTATGACATCTTACAGTCACCAAGACATTAGATGAGGGGAGAGGTGGTTCACATATACTACCTGGACCTTGCCAAGGCTTTTGACACCATTCCCCACTTATTATTGATAACCCCTCCAGCTTGTACATAAACCCATACATCACAGGGTTGCCAACAGGCTTACACACAGAAGCCACATGGTAAGACTAGCAGCCTCCAGGTCCAACTCTTAACCAGTCACAACTGGTGTCCCACAGGACTCAGTTCTGGGACCCCTACTGTTTGGCATATACTTCTCAGAGGTACAGGCAATCACAGGTGGACTACGGCAGACCATGTTTAGCAATGACTGCAAACTGGGAGCCATAATTGACAGTCCAGCTGACACAGACATCCTTCAAGGGGCCTCACAGAGACTGACACAGGGTGCCAAGGTCATGGACTCCAGCTAAGTGCCACAAACTGCATGGTCATTCCATTTTGGAAAAACTAAACACCCACTTATTAACACATAAGTGGCAGACACTTTAATACAGACGAGGTAATAGAGTATCTGGGGACTAAGGTAGATTGTGATCTCTCCTTTGACAATCATAGCTCAAAAGTACTTAGGCCATCCTTCTATGTAGGCCATCTGATTACTAAAGGGTTCACATCTAGACATACTGAAGTTACAGTGCCCCTTTACTCAACGCTCATCAGTCCCATCATAGAGTATAATAACCCATTTTGGATGTACCTCAGAAGCCACTTCCAACAGCTGGAAGGTCCACGAACATACCTCGCCAAGAGGATTACTGGCCTCAAACATATGTCCTATGCAGCCAGACTGAATAAACTCCTGCTTTACTCAGTGGCATTCCGTTTACTCAGAGATGATCTCTGCTGGCCAACAAAGCTATGTCCAACTCAGGCTTAATGGATATGCTCCACCTATGGGAATCCATGTCACAGTGAGCCACACTCTGTAGTGAGCTAAACCTTGTCGCAACAATAACTAGAAGATGCTGGAGGGACAGATTCCTGTCACAAAAACACCCCATGCTTTGGAACTACATTCCTAATTACATTATACAGAGCCCCTCACTAACACTCTTCAAGAGAAACCTTGAAGAGTAGATGGGGAACAGTAGATACACCCCAGGGATCTCGCCATTGGCTCTGCTGCACAGAGGGACAGTTAATTAATCAATGGGGTGGCAAAAGCTGACACATTTTGGCTAGGCTTATGAATGCCCTCAGGCAGTTAGCCAAGAACCTACCTATGAACCTATGAACCTATACATACAGTATCAGCATATGCTGATAGCTTAATTTACTGTTCAGGTGTTGACTTACCTTGTGCCAATAGCAGTTGTGTGTGCAATAGTTGAGGGCTGCCTATGTAGGATGCACACAGTAGACTGCCTATACATGACAATTTACAGGTGGTCTTGTGTGTGTGCCATCCATATTTACTGTGTGTGCAGGTGGAGAAGAGTGTCAGTCCATAGGTGCCTACACTGTCAGTGTGTGTGCTATACGTTCCCTCTTTGCCAAGGCATGGGCATACTGGAAACGCTTCTGTCTGCCTACTGGGGCTGGCTCAGGGTGCTCGTGGTCTGAGTCCCATTGTGCCTGTGAGGCCCTTGGCAATGGTGGTGGGCTGTGAGGTTCTTCACCATTCTGTCCCTGCTGCAGCTGTTTCCGCAGGATCATATTGTGTAGCATGGCACATACTATGAAGATGTGGGCACACGTGCCTGGAGAGTACTGCACAGCTCCACCAGATATGGCCAAGCAACGGAACCATGATTTAAGCATCCCAAACACATGGTCTATGATGATTCTGATTTGTGCGTGTGCCTCATTATGGTGTTCTTGCATGGGTGTGTGTGCATTTCTGATGGGAGTCATCATCCACAGTTCCAGTGCATAGCCAGCATCACCCACCAGGAGGCCATATGGGATTTACCCCCTGGCAAATACCTGATACAGCTGTGAGGCATGCCAGATGTGGGAGTCATGATAGCTTCCAGGGTTGCCAGCAAATGCATCCATGATAATGCCCTGGGCATTGCACATGACCTGGCAGTTGATGGAGGGGTATCCCTTGTGATTTATGTAGCACCTACCCTGCTCACCAGGCGGTGACTTGATGTGTATGTGCGTGCAGTCTATTGCACCCAGTACCTCTGGGTATTCTGCCACATGGTGGAAGAGACGCATATTGCTGGCCAAATCCTCCTACGTTCGAGGGAATTATATGTGCTCATTGGCATGTGGTAACATGGCATCCAGGAAATGGTGAAGTACCCTAAATGCTGACACCTGTGAGATCCCCATGATATCCCCAGTTGGCCTTTGAAAGGTACCTGTAGCTAGTATCCTCAGGCTTACACATACCTTTGTATCTACTGGGATGGGTTCCCCTCTGTTTGTTCTGGCTCTGAGGTTTGGCCGGCACAGCTCCACAAGTTGCTGTAGGGTGTCCCTGTCCACCCTGTAATGCTCTACTATCTCCAGATCATGTAGCCCCTGGTAGGTTACCCTGGGTCTGAATACTCTTCTCCTCCCCTAGTGCCTGGGGTGGTTGTGAGCATCATCCTCCACACCATCTAAAGGCTCCAAAACATGCTGGTGGATCAAAGCTATGGCAGCCCCTAACATGTACATATTAAAAGTTCCCTGTCTGTATACACCAATGGTGTAGAGGGTATGAGAGTACACAAGTGTGTGTGTGAGGTGCTTTCACACTTTATACTATTGTGCTATGGATGCTGCTGATGTCATTGGGTGTGTATGAGCAATTCCAGCTGCAGGGTATCTTAATTATGGGTTTTACAGTGAGTACTCCAAGTGTGAGGCCTTTAGTGTGGAGTTATGCTTGCCTGCCTTGATTAATCTGTTGCCCTTTAATTCACTTTTATACCAGGATCCCCTCCCATTATTAGGCATGCCTCCACCTGCCGTCCTTCTTGTTTTGTACTTTCCCTACCTAGTCATGTGTTGCAAAATGTGTCTTGTAGCTGATATAATGCAAATCTACTTTGTTCTGCTGTGACACTTTACTGTTTTCTTTGCAGTACAGCCCCTACCCTTTCCTGTTCTGCAGGTAGCTGCTTGTAGCCTTCTTAGCTGTTGTCAATGGCCCACTGTAGGTTCCTAGGTGTTAATTAGTCATTTATACTCCAATTTCCCTGCTGCAGCATTTCCTTATTTTTTTCTTATATCCTTCCTGTTTTAGCTCCAGTGCACGCTGCGCAAACCCATTTACCGAGTTTAAGCGCGTTTTAATCTCCATTCACATGCATACTCAGTTAACTTGTGTGCTCTCAGCTAAACAAAGCTATAGCCAGTTCAACACACCCCTTTCCTGCAGCTTTGCTTAGCTATGGGAAAACCAGATTAGCAATGCTCCAATCTGCTTACAGCAAAGGTGACATACCCCTCTCTTGATGTCATTTTTATCTCAAGGGCAGACCTCTGTGTTATAACGCTATGCTGTGAGGTGCATCTTTACACCAGCAGGGAATCTGTGATTCACTATTACTCCTCTCATTTGCATGGCATTGTCTACTAATTCCTAGCTACAGCGCAAAACACTGTCACAGCCCCTTAGCAACCCTTGCACCAAGGTGTGGTGTAATATGCCTGCCATTGACTATTATGGGGAAATCAATGTGTTATCATTGCAGTTTTATTCTATATTTTTCTATTTTCCTTGCGATACGGTTTGCATGCTGCTGCCCTGCGCTTAAACTTCACAATAGTGCTAAAAATAAATTTAAATGTTCTTTTTATATTTTGTACATTTTTTATGCCAATGGCTATATATTTAGCCATTGGCATATATTAACAATATAATACATGTTTTGGCCAGCTGTCATGGCTCTGATTTTATGTTTGCAAAAATGTAAACTGTTTTTTTATGGTTTACATTTCTGCATGCTTACCCTATGCCTGCACCACTTCCTGGATTGCTAAATACCTTCATTTGCTTGCTACACTGTTGCAAATGGGGTAATTAGCATACAGGAGCCGGGAGCTATGTGGGCATAGCGTACACAGGTAGTGCACATGGAAACAGCTCATACCTAGATCGCTCGCCGGCCATATTTGGTGTTGGAACGTCAACGCTACGTCTGCGCCTGGCGCAACTTCATGAATCCCGGGGACTGTCAATATTTAGTGTTTAGATGTTTTCAGCTGTCAATATTAAGGAGGTCAGATATTTCTGAGTTAATATTTAGGCAGTCAGTATTAAGATGTTTAGATATTTTTAAGTGCATGCATATATGAAAGACTCCCATCCTTATTAACACTGTACCTGCCTTTGTGTTTTTCACTATACATCTCTCTCTCTCTCTAGATATATATCTATGCACATAAAAGAACCCATCCTTATGAAAAATGTACCTGGTTTGACTATATATACATACATATATACAAATAGATAGATACACACGTGTGTGTGTGTGTGTGTGTGTGTGTGTGTGTGTGTGTGTGTGTGTGTGTGTGTATATATATATATACATATACATATATATATATATATATATATATATATATATATATATATATATATATATATATATATATATATATATATATACATATAAAGGAATCACATCCTTATGTACCTGTTTTGTGATTTTGATTATGTGCTAATCAAAGACATTTGTTTGTGCTATTGAATGCAATTGCATAGTAGTGGAGGTTTTGGAGTTTCATTTCCTCCCCAATAATGTGCAATGTTAGAATTAATACAAATATAAATGTGGGGTGTGGGGACAAAGGGGTGTACAAGGTGTCCCCCTGCAAAAAACACTTAGGAAGGAATACCTGTTATGTTTTAACTATATTTAGATTCCTCAATTTATGTGGCATTCAATCATTTTGTCATCAAAGTAAATGCATGAAATGCAGGTTCTGTCACACGTTAGTGTGTGTGTGTGTGTGTGTGTGTGTTTGTGTGTATGGACAGATGACATGTCTCAAAAATGCAACGTCATTTTTAAGTAACCACAACTCTCCATCCCCAGATAAAAAGGATGCCTCCTCTTATATGTATAGCACTCTGACATATATTTTTAGTTATTGTGTAGCTTGCACAATTTTTTTCTTCTTGCAAGCATATTATTTATGTCATGCAGCTGGGCCATCATTTTGTTGTTTATTGAGAGCATGTTACAGTCATGTCCTTTCAGATTTCTGATATAATTAAATAATATCTTATTCCATACCTCTCAAGCTCTTAACCCAAGAAATCTGGACAAAGCATAAAATAATCAGAGAGGGTCAAAGGCCCAAAAATAAAGATAGATTTTAAAATATTGCTCTTATAAACTTAGAAAGTTCCTAGAATAAAAGGATATGAAGTCTGAAACTCTCGCTGATTTGTCAGAAAACCTCAGATTTTATGAGGAATAGACTTAAGATATGAGGCAAAAACCTGGACAGTCTGCACAAATCTGAACAGTTGAGAGGTATGCCTTATTTTCACAGTCAACATTTGAAATCAAGATTAGTTCACAGCTAGACATGTTGATAAGCCATCAATTCCTGTACATTATTTAGTCTGAAATTGTTTTAATGTCTGGGTAATGTTTGCAAGCTAAGTAACCCCCTTTCTTCTGTTGTGTCTTCTATTAATTGTATGATTCCAGAGGTATTCCATTTTGAATTTATTTCTATAATTACGTATGAAAATTTCACTTGACACCCAGGCAGTTTTATTGTTGGATTCTTTTGAAGTCCATTTGTGTCTGTAAGTATAGAAAATTTTACCAGGAAAGATTAACTCAGACTGGTTTTCTGTGATGGCGGTGTCACATCCACATGCTTCTAACTCACAGAACCACTCTTGTACTTGGAACCACTGTTATGTTAGAGTCTGTACATCCTTGTCTGTCTGAAATGCCCATTCCCATGGGGGATCTGGTAATGAAACTTTCTGAAGAATGTCAGTTATATGAGTACATTTGCAATGGCAGACTTTGTACAACCTCATTTTCAATGCTGAGATCTCACTTAATTCAGTGGTGAGGTATCCACCATCAGACAAGCATAAATATAGTTCTATGATTTTTTTATCACCATCTGTACCAGTTAATATCAGAATACAGGTGGAATGGAATCATCTATTTTACTAACTTTTGATGTAAATGACACTGACTGATCAAAATAATAGTAACAAATTTCAATCTCAGCTTCACTGTAAATCCTAACTGTAGTATTAATTCATAAACACATAGCCCAGTTATTATACACCCACTGGTTCCCGGATGATTGTTAGTGTGCAGCTATTCACTGAATAACCAACAGAAACTAGTACCGTGTCTATGCTTATAGTGCTGGGCATCAGCTGGCCTTCTGAGAAATTAAAACATGGCCTCACAATTATTTTTACAAGCAGATTGACCTTCTGACAGAAGAACAGACCAGTAATTGGAGCTTCCTGAGAAAAGCATTTCCAAGTCATTTAAGAAGTACTACACCTTCTTCAGTGCATTTGACAACCGTTTAAGCTTTGACTCAGTTTGCATTAACATGTTGTTCCATAGCCAGTAGTTCTCACTGTTAGATTCAATCAAAACAGGTTGACTTAGCCTTTATCAGCTCATTTGTGAAATCCCTCTGGCTCATTTTAAGTATTTCTAAAATCAATTTCAGCAATTCAGCTTTTGTGCTGAGACCTTTCCATGCTTTATGGTCACAGTTCAACAGTAATTTTCAACAAGGTTAAGCTAAGTTTAAATCCTGTTAATTGCTTGTTATTTATTTGCCAATTACTAACATCTGACATACTCACATGCTGCCTCCCAGTGTAGAAATATATTTAATTTATTCTGTTATTAAAAGGTTTCTAATGTTCATTGTGAATACCACAGAAAGCAAAATGCAGATTTTTTTATGTTTAGGGTACTTAAACAGCATACCTGTATTAATGTTCAAGGCTTAAATACTTCATACAACAATTTGATAGGCACAATGTGAATTTTGCTTAAATCTTAATTAGACACCATATTATAAAATGGCAAAACATTTTATTCATTTGCTAGAGCAATACAAATATGAAAGTATGTATATGTTCCCTTTAATGTGCCAGAAAATGGATTCCTATAAACTTACCTAACTAACAAAAGAGGTCCTCCCATTAATTTCTTCCTTTATCGATGTCCTAAGGACTCTGTTGTTCATACGTTCCTGTGACACTCTTTGTTACCTAAACAGAACCATGGTTAAGCATACACAAACCCTGGAGACCTAAACCCATTCCATCACGTTAACCATGTTAACAGTATGAGATGGTGCAGGCTCCCTTACAGCTGCTAGAGGTGAAATTGCCTGAGTGTTAGTAGCACAATGGAAAACAAAGACTAATGGCAAAATGCAGAACATTGTTTCCCATTGTTTTTAAGTGTGCATTAACAATAATTCACTTGTTCTGGGGGATTTCTCCCTTCTTTAGGTTGGTGCTAGCATGTAGATGATATATATACATTTGGGGGGGTGGAGAGCAGTCCCCTACATCAGGGGCCTGCAGAGGGCGTGTCTCCTGCAAAAAATAACTAAAAATGATTTTATTCTTTCCTGTGCAATTCAGGTATTTTTTTCATCATTTCAGCATTTGTGAAGTCAACATCTCATAGTAGAATTGATGCTACCACAGACACCTAATCCAGCACAGCCCTCATTTCTGAAAAAGGTTTCCCTTACATATCAGGCAGAGTCCTTTCCCGACAACCTTTAAAACCAGTCTTGATGACTGGGTGGATGTTTCCAATTTTTAATCAAGAACATGAAGGGGAAATATACTCAATGGGGATGTTATTAATCTCCTACCAGTACTGGGCAATATATCTGCACTTCTCCATAGTCTGCTTGGTCATAAGCTTTCTAAAAACTTATGAGTCTATTACAAAGAAATTAAAGTATTGAGCTCTTTCTCTTGATATTCTGTCTTTTTCGGCCTTTATATTTGCCTGCATTGTTGAGTATGTGCTTCTTTATTCTATGGTGAATCTTTCTTTCCCCAATGGCACATTGTTTAAGACAATCTCCACCTTCTTTTAGAAAAGTGCCATAGATTGTTTATTCCCACCTGATTGCACAACAGCTTAAGTTCCAGGCACTCAAAGACTACTGTCTGGAATGCAGGTACTTGTGCATTTTGTACCACTCACAGGCTGCTGTTCACACTTGAACCTGAATATGAGTGTGAGCAAAGTACAGCAGTAGAGCCATCTTACCCAAATACATTACATGAGTGTGAGCAAAATAAGTGTGTCAACCAAAACAAGAGAGTGGGAAGGGGTGAGAGAGCAGGTTAGGGTTTCAGACAGTGATCGGATCGAAGGATTTAGGTTTAGGAGTAGACGAGGAGTTTTAGGGCTAGTGAGTGGCATGGGAAATGTATGTTTAAGGAGAGAGTTTTAGGGTTAGGGAGCATGGACATGAGTTAGGAACTGGGTAGGAATTTTAGAGTTAGAATTAGGGGTCTGGTAGGACTGTACAGCTTAATAGGGTAGGGTAATGACAGAAGTAAGTAAGTAAGATTGGGCTTGTGGAATTAGGGCATTTGCTTAATAATGTAAGTAGTAGTGAGCAATTGTGTCACAAGCTTCTAGCATGCACGCACTTGCAGAAGACTCCTCGACATTACAGTAGTGCACCCTCATACAGTAATAAGGCACCAGCATGTCGGATATGAGATCTTAGTCAACATAAGACTATGAGCCAAAAGGTCATTACAAAAATGAGACTACCAATCAAAACTTCATAGGTCAGCTTCACATTCTGCTTTAATGAACTATATTGGGATTAATAATAGTATTTATAATTCATAACTTTGTACTCACAATGTACAAGATGAAAGGTGGAGGTCAAAGTGTGATATCAAGTGATATTTAACATTAGGAGGGATGAAGGCTGACCAGACCCTTGCAGTAGGAGCTGACAATTGGAACATGCAGTGTCACATTTCCACTGGGGAAGAAGACAGAGCTTGTAAAGGAGGTTTAAAAGTAGTAAATAGATTTGTTGAAATTTGCCTCTCTATACAATATTGGTTCTAGAATCAGACTTCTCAAATAGGGGGAGTAAATCTCAAAAGTAGCCCTGTACAGGTGTGGAGATGGTCATAAGCTCCCAGCTGGTTGCTGTTCAGTTTGATTTTGTACCATTGAGTAAGAGGGTCACTTCAGTATGATTTTGTACCAGTGAGTAAGAGGGTCACTTCAGTATTATTTTGTACCAATGAGTAAAAGGGTCACTTCAGTATGATTTTGAATTGCAGAAAGACCAACTCTGTCTGTCATTTCTGCATATGTAAGTAAAAGCCATTCAGAGTATTTGATTTCTTAGAGGCCTTAGGCATGGTGCTGAACAGGGTACCACCTATGGATTCTGTACATCTAGTGGAAGTTTTTAGAGATGGGTTAGGGAATGATGGAAGGACATTATTGATAGGAATGACATTTCTGATGTGAATCTTAATGGTAATTTGATTTTGGACCTCTGCACTGTTGTGGATTGTCCATAATTCACTGTTTATTTGAGAACAAGAATATTCATAATTGTACATGATACGAGATCACCTTGGGCCAAATGTCCCTGACTGACTTTGTAGTCATGTCATCAGACTTGAAGCCATATGTTCTGGACTCTATGATCAAAAGAGGTGCTGGGCTAACAGTGGATTACTACTTGGTGGTGAATTGTTTCAGATGGCAGTGGTTGGATTAAATATTAGTGATTTTTTTTCTGTGACTGCTTAGCTGGTGCTTCTGTGTACAGTGAGGTCAACTCCTATATCCAGAAGAGTTTCTCCTACATACCTTGGTTAGTCAGAGACAGGGAGTCTGAATGGAACTTGATGAGGGCTGTAATAAAGGTACCAGCAGCAAGAAGATGTGGCCAAAAGATGGTCATCATTTGTCATGGCAGTAATATCATGTAAAGAAGCTATAATGTTAAATACAGAGGCCTTCCATGCAATGTTATTCGGGTAAGGAGGATTATGGGACTGACTGATATGCACCAACAATACAGTAAAGTAGCATTTGCAATAGTCACCCAATAAAAAAAAAAAAAACAGGTGTTTGAGGAGTGTATTGAGGTCAAAGTGAATAATTTTCAGATGGGCTCAAAGAGGTTCTGGCAAACTATCCAATGATGCAGGAAGGAGAGGAAAGATATTTCCCAGACTGTTTGCATCAAGGATGAGGAAACACTGAACATGATGTGAACATTGCTGACAGGTGGAAGGAACCCTTTGAGAATCTCTTGAACTGGTTAATGTACCTTGAGGGGAAGGCAACACCAAAGCATTTAGTGAAATCTGAATTTTTATTCTACTGGATAAAATCAAACAGAAGGAAAAAACAGCAAGGTTACCACAGCTATAGACATAAATTAAGTACTTTAATAAAACAAGGATAAGCGCTTTCGCATATTCGGGTCTATATTAGATGAACAAAAGTTCATCTTAACGAACGCTGACATGAGCGAATATCCAGGTGCACCCCCCACACCCCCCTAAATATATATTCCAACTCCGAGATCAGACTACAGTGAGGAAAGGGCAAATATTCTCATCCTCACTATACTGCGATCTCACAATTGCGGTTTCAAGTTCCGCAATATTCGGTCATGTGAGCATTCGCTAAGATGAGCTTTTGTTCATCTAATACAGACCCGCATATTCTGCTTCCTTAGATCCATACATAAAAGAACAAACATCAACTTTATAAAACACATCTTTAGTCACATTCCAACCAAAAAGCAATGAAATCAGTGTTACAATTTACATCCCTTGAGGGTGGGTTTCAAACAAGCACTGCTGCTAATGCCTGGATATCTGTCTGCTTGTAGCTTTAATATCCAATTTAACTAAACTTGTTCAACTTTGTTATTCACATCCCCACCCCTAAAATTCTCACTCAAATGTAAAACTCTGAATGAAAAAATTATGTCCAGAATTTTCACTAATGTATTTTGAAAACATTGTTCATTTTCATATTCCTGATTTCATACATGTGATGCAAAATTCTTTCTTTTAATTTCTGTGCAGTTTTCCCTACATGAAAACAAGTACAGGCATCACATGTCACCAAATAAACCACATCCGATGCATAATAATCTGTATAAATTCTGGGTTTAAAAACAAAGATAAAACTTGGATGTTTAGAAGTCTGTTGCTTGGAAATCATGACACAGGCTTTACACCTGCGACATGGATAGGTACTTATTCTCACACCTGCATTAGCCTGTGTGCCATGCTCATTACAAAGTAAATCCTTCAAATTATGACATCTTTTATAACTAAATCTAGGCACATCACCTATAATAGCAACAGTTTTAGGATCGATTGTTAAAACTGACCAGTTTTTATGTACAATATAATTTATATGTGTCACATTATTGGTATATTTGGTAACAAATCTAAAGCTGGGTCGGGCCTTAATTCCACCAGTCTGCTTATGAATACCAGCATCCATTTTTCTACCCAAGTAGTATGGTTTTGCTATATTTACCCTACTACATTCCACCTCACCTCTAATATTGTAAACTAAATTCTTACTATAACCTCTATCTATGAATTGAGTAGCTAATGAATTAATCTGCAACACATAATCATCCTCCCTCATGCATAGTCTGGAGGTATGCATAAAATGACTCTTAACAATGTTAGGAAAAATGTGACGGGGGTGCATACTCCCTTGCGAGAGCAGGTTATTCCTCCAACATGACTTCCTATGTAATTCAATGTTCAATACCTAATGGCCCCTTCTTCCGACAGACACCCAGGAAACTAATCTCAATATTAGATAGAGTCATGGTAAAGCTTAAAAAGCCTGTAGTAGTCCCTAAGTTACATATAAATTGCTGTAAAAGCTCTTCATCCCCTTCCCACAAAAAAAGACATTGTCTACAAAACATCTATAAAATTTTACATGTGCATAATACTCATTGTTATTAAAAATAGAATTAGTCTGTCAAAAATGCATGACCAAGTTAGCATAGGAATTAGCACATGGGGTGTCCATAGCGGCATCCCATTTCTGTAGCTTGATGTCATTTTGAAAAGTAAAAACATTGTTTTCTAAAATCAACTCCAAAAGTATTACAAATAAGTGAAATGTTATCTGGATTATATGGACTACTCATGCATAGTATCTATCTAATGGCTCTTATGCCAAAATCATTGGGTATGGTGGTAAATAACTTCTTAATATCTAATGTCACTAAGAGCCATGAACTGGTCCCATGAATATTCTCCATTCTAGTGGATGAAGACATTCCAGTGATTAAAGATTTTCATTGGAGCAAGGATGAGGGAGTGCGTGAGATCCAGCTAGAAATGCTGATTGAAATGCCATGATTACCATGCTCTTTCAATGGTGCAGAGAAGACGAGGGCATTACCTCTGGAACAGACAAATTAATATTGATCCCCATTTTCAAAATGGGATAAAATGTGTTGCTCCACATACAGAAGAACTATGCTTCTCATCCAGGGTGATGGAAAAGGGTCTTCATCCAATAGCAGAGTCTTTAATTCAGGAGCATCACTGTAGATTCTGTTTTGACTCTGGAAAAAAGGATCATCGCTTTGTTCTTGCACAGATATTGGAGAGGTCATGAGAGTTTGCCAGTTCTGTCTATATGTTCTGAGAACATGAAGAAGCTATATGACTAGGTACCCAAAATATCTTGTCAGAAGTGTTATGATAGTCTAATATTCCAGAGTAACTTTTGTATGTCATTCATTTCTGGCATTTGTGGAGTTAGAGTGCTCATATTCTTTGTATTATGTCAAACAGATTCAAGATATATACAAGACAAGGTGGCTTGTCTCTCATCCTGTTGGTGATTTTCTGTGACAGGATAACATGGTCCAATTAGTGTTAGGAATGATCAACTTGCAGAAATGAGGGGTGCATTTTTTATACTCAACACAGAGCTATAACATAGTGCAACATAATAACATAACAGCCAGCACCATGGCATAGAGGGATAAAACCTTATCTATGGCCCTGGTGAACTGGATTTGATCAGCTGCTCAGATGTCTAAGGCACTGGAAAGGATGAATGGGTGTGTCTATCCTGGGAGCATTTGGGTAGGTGTTCCCTGAAGGGAAGCATGGTCCAAAAAAGAGACTAGCCTTTGGATGGAATAGAAAAATGTGGGTGGAGGTGACAAAAAATGAGAGAAGGTAAATGAACTGAAAATCATCCCAGCAAAAGCAGTCAGCACCATGACAATCTCAAATGTCCTTAAGATCCACACTGGCCATAGCCTCAAGTCAGAGAAAGTCTGGAGGAGGAAGGAGGAGCTGGTAGACCCAGTAATGGACAAGGACACTAGAGTGGTCAAAAAGTGGGAAAAACATAACTATCAATCTTCCAAAAATGGCGGCAAAAGTGGTCTCATCCATCACAATTTTGTTTGCAGAATGAATTGCATGCCACAAGCAATTATTATCAAATGGTTAGCAGTAAAAAAATAAATACCTAGGTGGTTTATCGATGTATATAGTACATCAACATTTAGACTTCCTGGATCTTTCTATACTGAGGCAATATATATATATATATATATATATATATATATATATATATATATATATATGTGTGTGTGTGTGTGTGTGTGTGTGTGTGTGTGTGTGTGTGTGTGTGTGTGTATATATATATATATATATATATATATATATATATATGTGTGTGTGTGTGTGTGTGTGTGTGTGTGTGTGTGTGTGT